>NC_057795.1:17774128-18074128 GCF_018294505.1 Triticum aestivum
CCCCTTCTTAAAATTAGATGTTTCGGATGCGGGATGAACTCCTAGCACCAGATCGCATGCGAGCAATTCAAGAGGAATTGGCGGCATTCTTTCTTGACCACGTGATCGCTGAAGACGGAGAATACTATGTGGACCACGCGTCCGTATTTTAGGAGATTATATATTTGTAAAAGATAATTATTGTATATATGCAGCCGGTAGTGTCGGATAAGATATACGAGAACTTGTTTGTTCGACCAATCTCTCGGAGAAGGAGAGGTGGTCGATATCACTTCTCTCTGTATGCATATATGTTCATGACGATCTTCTGTTTGCTTACTAGCTAGCTAGTGTGTCTAGCTAGTCCTCTCTATACGTATGTATGTATGGTACGTAGCGTCGACCAAGCACGGACAAAAGAGAGGACACTTCTCTCTATTAATTAGCTAGCTATAGCACAATATATGAAACACCTAAATTAACCCCCAAAACCATCCAAACCCCCCCTTTCAAAAAAAAAACCACAGCCACATAAACGCTGACGCGTGGATGCCTATTGGTCCCGGTTGGTGCCACCAACCGGGACCAAAGGCCCTCCTGCCTGGGCTCAGGGGACAGGCCACGTGGAGGCCCTTTTGTCCCGGTTCTGGATTGAACCGGGACTAAAGGGGGGAGGCATTAGTACCGACCCTTTAGTCCCGGTTCACCAACCGGGACTAAAGGCCCTTACCAACCGGGACAATAGGCCCTTTTTCTACTAGTGTCTATAGAGCCCACCTCCTGTTTTCTTTGTATAGTTGAGGTTGTGGCCCACCTCTGTACTTATATATACGTGCCTTGTGCACCGATCAACACATCGCGATTGCACAGCCCATATCTTGTCCTTCTACAGGCAACACAATTTTAGAGCTTGGATTGCATTACAGCTCCCTACATTCATCAGTTTGCCGGTTTTCAGCTGATTTGTCCACACGGCTGCTCTTCCTGCTCTCCTATCATGGATATTGTCACGGGTGCCATTGCCAAACTGATCCCAAGGTGAGTGGCCTGCTCGTGGAAGAGTTCAGGCTGCACAAGGGCGTCAAGAAAGATATCGAGGACCTCCTGAAGGAGCTTGAGGGCATGTATGCTGCCCTCATCAAGATTGGTCAGGTGCCGCGGGACCAGCTCGATAGCCAAGACAAGCTTTGGGCCGATGAGGTCAGAGAGCTCTCTACATAATTGAGGATGTCGTTGACAAGTTTCTCATACGAGTCGACCATATTCAACCTGACAACACCACAAACAAATTCAAGGGGCTCATGAAGAGGACGACTAAGTTGTTGAAGAAAGTCAAAGATAAGTATGGGATAGCTCACGCGATAGGCGTGACAGGAACAAGGTGGCTGATAGGCGTGACAGGAACAAGGTAGTTGTTCCTAATTCTACGGAACTAATTTCTGTCAATCCTTATCTTCGAGCTTTGTGTGCAGAAGCGATGGAGCTAGCTGGCATAACAAAGGCTGCGTGCGTCGCTCCTCACCCGCTCGGTCTCTCGGCCTTTCATTCTATTTCTGTGCTTTTTTTTTTCTTTCGGTTTCTCTTCTCATTTATCATTTGATCTTAAGATAATAAGAAAGAAAGAGATAAAGTCTCACGGCCAAACAAACAAACCTTGGAGCAACCGGATTCATCATTCAAGGCCGTTACATGCATGCATGGACGGGCGAATTTTCTTCTCTCTCTCTCTCTCTCTCTCTCTCTCTCTCAAACAATGGTTCCTTATTTATTTCTAGGTTGTTCGTTGATTCAGTTCAGTTACCATGCCACCACGCCACACAGCTAGAGCCACACCTAGACGAGCTCCATGGCGTCGGAGCAGCAGGAGAAAACACATGCGCGCGTCGATCAGGAAAAGAGAAACCTTATGTAGATGATATTGGCGGCTGAATGCCTAACCAAAATGATCCTCGATGCCCAGAAAAATGATTTGTTTAAAGGGCTAGCTGCAGATCTTATTCCAAATGGGATTGTTGTTTTACAATATGCAGATGATACGGTTCTCTGCATTGAGGATGATATTGACAAAGCAATCAATCTTAAGCTTTTGTTATATATGTTCGAGCTTATGTCTAGTTTGAAAATTAATTTCTTAAAAAGTGAAGTGCTATGTGTGGGAGGGGATGACACAGTTCTTCAGAAATATGCTGATTTATTTGGCTGTCAAATAGGGCACTTTCCTATGAAATATTTAGGAGTGCCGGTCAGTTATTCCTCTCTAAGGAATTCTCACAGGGAGTATGTTGCTGTTAGATACCTTAAATGTTGTGATTCCTGGATTGGCAACTCTGCCTCTTCTGGTGGGAGATTAACCTTGTTGAACTCTTCCCTCTCGAGCAGCGCATACTACTACATGTCGATGTTCCTGCTTTCTAAGACTTTTATTGAGAGATTAGACAAATACCGCCGTAAATTCTTTTGGTGTGGTGGGATGGGTAAAAAGAGATACTACTTGGTTAAATGGACATGCGTGTGTCGATCTAAGAGCAAAGGAGGTCTGTGCGTGAAGGATCTTCACAAACAGAACATCTCCCTTTTAGCTAAATGGTGGTGGAAGTTGGATACGGGGAGGGGCTATGGCAAGATGTGGTGAGAGCAAAATATCTTAAAAACAATTCTGTAGCCAATGTTAAAGTTAATATAATGACTCCCTGTTTGGAAAACCTTGGTCAAAATTAAGAAGATCTATATGGCCGGGAGGAAAGTGATTTTCAATAGTGGCAATATTGCTAGGGTGTGGCTTGATCCCATTGACACCCATCCAACTTTGAGTGTTACGTAACTTGATCTGTTTAGCATTGCTAAGTACCAAGATGACACGGTTGCTCAATTTAGGAGCCACATCGGTGGGGAGGTTTTTAGACGCAGGCTGAATATAGACCTGATTCGTCAGTTTGAGGGGGTTAAGAATATTATTGACATCCTGGATGCTTCGGCTGGTCAAGATGAAATTGTGTGGGCTGCTGGACCCAAGGGCAAGTATACAACTAAATCTATGTACTCTTACTTCGAGAAAGATCTAGCTGGTTGTGACTATAGACGGATTTGGAAGGCTTAGCTGCCTGTCAAATTCTAGATTTTCTTATGCCAACTTTTCCAAGATGCAGTTCTAACCAGAGATGTTATGAAGCGAAGAGACTGGGCTGGCAATCCCCGCTATTCCTTTTGCGACTGTAGAGAAACTTATTTGCACCTGTTCTTTCTTTGTCCCCTGGAGAGGATAGCCTGGTGCACGGTGAGGATGATGTTCGGGACTGATTTATGCCCCAACAACTTATTTCAGTTTTACTCTTGGTGCTATGCTTTTTTACCTCAGGGGGAACAATATTTCACAATGGGGTTGGCAGCCATTTGCTGGGCTATTTGTAATCGCAGAAACCAAGCCACTTTTGAATTCAAGAAACTGTCATCTCCTTTTGAGATTGTTTTCGCTGCATGTATGCATCTAGATTATTGGGCAAGACTCATGAAGGGCGAAAAGTGAGCGGAGCTAGAGCGTGGTGCGCTGATTTTGAAGGAGAATGCTAAAGAGATGATGGGGATTTGCGCGACCGCGTACGTTGGCAACACTGCAGAGTGACTTGCCGAGGCGGCGAACTACCTGGAGATTTGTGTGGAGTCCTTTTGGTGTAGTTCTGTGTGTCTATGTTGCCTCAGCGTAGGCTGCTTTTGAGGTCTAAAACTGTAGTCTGGTTTGAATGTTGCGTGTTGATGGTGCATCAGGGTTTTTGCCTCGTAGTGGACGTTTCGATTGCGAGCGCCCGCAGTGGGTTTCCCTGGAGTGCTTTGAACTCGCTTTTCCTTTTCCCTTGTCGTTTGAACTTGAATTGGCTGTATTTCCGTTATTCATTAATGGAAAGGGGATTAGCCCGGTTGCAAAAAAAATGAAAAGAGAAACCTCACGGCGGCCAAATCACAAAGAACACAAGGAGGAGAGAGATAGAGGCAGGGATGAGAATATGGGGGCATTACATGGATGCGGCTGCTGAGTCGGGTGGGATCTCCATGGCGGGTCGCAGGAGAGAAGCGAGCAGACGGCAAAGGAGGATATTAGAGATTGCAACAAACATGTTCCGCTTCCGGGGGTACCATACGTACTAGATCAAATCGGGCCGGATCCAAGTCCAAATGAAACTAAAACCAGAGCCTACACTAGTAAAAAAAGGGCCTATTGTCCCGGTTGGTGAGGGCCTTTTGTCCCGGTTCTTAAACCGGGACTAAAGGGTCATTACTAATGCCCTAGACCTTTAGTCCCGGTTCTAACACGAACCGGGACAGATGGGCCTCCATGTGGCCGGTGCGCCGAGCCCAAGCAGGAGGGCCTTTGGTCCCGGTTGGTGGCACCAACCGGGACCAAAAAGCATCCACGCGTCAGCATTTCCGGGGCTGGGGTTTTTGTTTTTTTTAAAGGGGGGGGGGGGGGTTGGGGGTTTTGGGGGGTTAATTTAGGTGTTTCATATATTGTGTTAGTTAGCTAATTAATAGAGAGAAGTGTCCTCTCTTATGTCCGTGCTTGGTCGACACTATGTACTATACATAGAGAGACCCTCGACACGCTAGCTAATAAGAAAATGAAGGAAACCATTAAGTACAGAAGTTCGTCATGCATACCGAGAGAAGTGATCGATCGACCTCTCCTTCTCTGAGAGATTGGTCGAACAACAAGTTTTCGTATTATCTATCCGACGTTACTGGCTACATACATATACAATATGTAAGATCTCTTACAATCCCCTAGCATTTGAAATCAACATCCACATAGTATTCTCCGGCTTTATTGACGACGTGGTCAAGAAAGAATCTCGCCAATTCCTCTTGAATTACTTTCATGCGATCTTGTGGTACGAGTACATTCCGCATCTGCGACGTCTAATTTGAAGAAGGGGGTTAATACATATATATGAATGAAACTCAACAGAAATGATGGCGTAATAAAATGAAATTGTGAATATTATTGCTTACGCACTTTATATTGTCTTTTAGAGTAGCCCCGCTTATTTTTTAAAGTCGCGTTGTAGATAAACTCGCAGACGTAGTATCCACAGTAATTATTTCCTTGTTCCTGCTGATGGGGTTATGTACCTAGGGTAGGGTCATGGACCTGATCCAAGTAACTTACCCCAGGACATCCTTAGAAGAGGTCGCCTTCCAGTCGACCAACGAGGATTCACTCGACTATCCTGAAGGACTCGACCACGAAGACTCACTCGACCACCAGGAGGTCAAGAGGCACTCTGCACTGCAACGGCCTGTAATCAAGTAGTCTTTATGATAGTAAAGGCACTTTATGTGAGGCGTTACCAGTAACGCCCCAAACTTAACTCACCTTAACCCCTCTCCTTCGTGGGCTGGCTGGGGTCCTGGCGTACTCTATATAAGCCACCCCCCTCCACAGGCAGAGGGGTTCGGCACCTTGTAGTTCATACACTCATAATCCACTCGACCGCCTCCGGGCTCCGAGACGTAGGGCCGTTACTTCCTCCGAGAAGGGCCTGAACTCGTACATCCTTTGTGCTTACAACCTCTCCATAGCTAGGACCTTGCCTCTCCATACCTACCCCCCACTCTACTGTCAGGCTTAGAACCACGACAGTTGGCGCCCACTGTGGGGCAGGTGTTTTAGCGATTTTGTGGAGAAGTTGCGATTCTTCCGATTACTTTCATCATGGTGTTTGCTGGAGTTTTGGTCGAGGGTCAAGAGATCCGTCTCGGCGCTCTCACCTTCGTCGCCGACGACTCCGCATGGCTCCAGGAGGCTCCACTCGACGTAAATGCGCTCCCCGTCCGCGGTGCGACGCATTTTCGTGCATGTGTCCGCGGCGTTCTGCTGCGGCAACCGTCGACCCAGTATCGGTCGGCTCCTCCATCGTCCACCCTCCCGGTCTCTCGCCAGCGCAAGCGCTCGGGCCGGTCGAGGCTTCAGCGATGGGTGAGGCACACGGTGGCTCGCCAATCGGCCACCACCCAAGTCGCGGCAATCGAGCCCGACGAACCTCTCTACGGCTTGTTCGACCTGTCGACTGGCTCCGTAGAGACTGCATCCGAGTGCGGTAGCAGTGATCCAGCGGCGGAAATCTTGATGGTCGATGGGCCCCACAGTCCCCCTGGTTTCGCCCGTGGTGGTGGAGCAGGTGACGGCGGCGACCCTTCGCGAGGCTACGAAGAGTACCAACCTGAGCCACTCGACTCTCTGCAAAGAGAAGAACTTCGCCGCAGGAACGAGGATCCCCTGCGTATTCCCATCGCAGGAGAAACCCCCGAGGCTCGTGCCTTGGAGGAGGCGCGCTTGGCCAATTTGGCCGAGCGCACTCGACTGGAGAACCTTCAGCGAGCACTCGACGAGCGCGCGCGGCAACGGGTTCCCGACACCAGTCGACGTCAACTCTTCCCGCCGACTCAGGTATACCGAACACCAATTCAGAATTTAGCAGCTGCAACCTGTACAGCAGAGTCCATCCAGCCTTCGCAGTCGGAAGCTGGCAGAGGTTTGCTGCAGATCAGGGATCTGCTCCGGGCAGCAGGAGATCAGAATTCAGCCGTGTCTCAGTCGCGCAACAGAATTCACAGTCGATCCGTCACTGTGAATACGGTTCAGTCGGCTCACAGCCCCAGATCGCCTCCGCGGCGCGAAGGGCGAGAGAATCGGCGAGATCAATATGGCGACAGACTCGACCGAGATGATAGGCGTCGAGTGCCCTATTCCCCTCCGAGGGGTGGGTCTTACGCTCCTCGGCAACCAGATGATAGGCGTCAGTACAGTACAGGGCGAAGAGTTCCAGTTGACCCCAGGGAGCCAGGCTTCGACGCGCGGTCCATTATCGTGCAAGGGTTGGTCGACCGGAACAGAGCCCATCGAGGTGCACTCGACAGAGATGTACCCACAAGCAGTCGAGTGCATGTTTCTGGTCCTGAATGTTTCAGCAGAGCTATCAGAGCCGCAGTTATCCCCCCCAATTTCAGGTTGGCAACAGGAGTCAGCAAGTTCACTGGTGAGTCTAAGCCTGAAACTTGGCTTGAAGACTACCGAGTGGCAGTTCAGATTGGCGGTGGAAACGACGAGGTGGCCATGAAGCACTTGCCTCTCATGCTGGAAGGTTCTGCCAGGGCATGGTTGACTCAATTACCTCCTAGCAGCATTTACACTTGGGAAGATCTGTCCCGAGTGTTCGTCAGAACATTTGAAGGGACTTGCAAGCGACCAGCTGGATTGACAGAGTTGCAAGTCTGCGTGCAGAAAGCTAATGAAACTCTCAGAGAGTATATTCAGAGGTGGATCACTTTGCATCACACTGTGGAAAATGTCTCTGATCATCAGGCAGTCTGCGCCTTCAAAGACGGCGTCAAGAACAGAGAACTGAGCTTGAAATTTGGTCGAACCGGTGACATGACCTTGAGTCGGATGATGGAGATTGCTACTAAGTACGCCAACGGCGAAGAAGAAGACCGACTCCGAAGCGGCAAGCACAAGCCGAGTCAGTCGGAAAAGGGAAACACCAGTCGGAAACAGAAGCGGAAGGCTGAACCGGCAGCTCCTGGAGAGGCTCTGGCCGTGACTCAAGGAAAGTTTAAGGGGAAACCTAAAGGATCCTGGAACCCCAAGAAGGTAAAGGATAAAGAAGGGAACGACGTGTTGGATATGCCATGTCACATTCACACGAAGAAAGACGAAGAGGGGAATATCATCTACCCGGAGCACACCACTCGCCAATGTCGACTCCTGATCCAGCAGTTTCAAGGAAAACAATCTAAGGACAAGGAGAAGGAGTCAGACAAGGCCGAAGACAAGGAGGACAGTGAGGGAGGATATCCGCATATCAACTCCACTCTGATGATCTTTGCAGATGTGGAAAGCAGAAGTCGACTGAAAGTGATTAACCGAGAGGTGAACATGGTTGCCCCAGCAAAGGCAAATTATCTGAAGTGGTCTCAAACACCCATCACATTCGACCAATCTGATCACCCGACTCATATTGCCACCCCTGGGAGGCAAGCATTGGTGGTCGATCCAGTTGTCGAAGGCACTCGACTGACAAAAGTGCTGATGGATGGTGGGAGTGGGCTGAACTTGTTGTATGCAGATACATTGAAAGGTATGGGCATTCCGATGTCCCGACTGAGCACTAGTAACATGAGCTTCCACGGAGTTATACCAGGGAAGAAGGCCGAGTCACTCGGCCAGATAGCTTTGGACGTGGTGTTTGGTGATTCGAAGCATTTTCGCAAAGAAAAGTTGACGTTTGAGGTCGTGGATTTTCAGAGTGCATATCACGCAATTCTGGGGAGACCAGCCTATGCACGGTTCATGGCTCGACCATGTTACGTGTACCTCAAATTGAAGATGCCCGGCCCCAAAGGAGTGATCACTGTCACCGGCGATAGGAAAAAGGCAGAAGAGTGCTTTCAGAAGGGCTCCAAGATTGCCGATTCCCAAGTGACAGCGGTCGAGTTCGAAGAATACAAGCAAAACGCAGATCCGAGTGACTTGCTGCGATCCAAGAAGCCCGCCACAGAGTCTGCATTCCAGTCGTCCGGTGAGACGAAGCTTGTTCACATTCACCCGACCGACCCCAAAGCAGCCCCGACCCGCATCTCCACAACACTCGACCCAAAATAGGAAGAAGCGCTCATCCAGTTCCTCCATGAGAACTGGGACATTTTTGCATGGAAGCCCGCTGACATGCCAGGTGTTCCCAGGGGACTGGCTGAGCATCGCCTAAGAGTCGACTCGTCTGCAAAACCAGTCAAAGAGCATCTTCGGCGGTCCGCCGTCCAGAAGAGAAAGGCCATCGGTGAAGAAGTGGCTCGACTGTTGGCGGCAGGATTTATCCGAGAGATATACCACTCCGAGTGGCTCGCTAATGTCGTCATGGTTCCTAAGAAGGACAAGTCGCTCCGAATGTGCATTGATTTCAAGCACATCAACCGGGCCTGCCCGAAAGATCACTTTCCTCTCCCTCGCATAGATCAAATTGTTGACTCGACCGCGGGATGTGAGAGGTTGTCTTTTTTAGATGCTTACTCAGGGTACCACCAGATCCGTCTGTACGGGCCCGATGAGGTAAAAACAACTTTCATCACTCCATTCGGGTGCTTCTGCTATATCACCATGCCATTCGGCCTCAAGAATGCCGGAGCCACATTCATGCGAATGATTCAGAAGTGCCTACTCACTCAAATCAGTCGGAATGTGGAAGCTTATATGGATGATATTGTTGTCAAGTCACGAAAAGGCTCCGACCTGCTCGCTGACCTTGCCGAAACATTTGCCAACCTCAGAAGGTATGATATCAAGCTCAATCCATCAAAGTGCACATTTGGAGTTCCTGGTGGCAAGTTACTCGGTTTTCTCGTTTCCGAACGAGGAATCGATGCTAACCCAGAGAAGATTGGCACTATTCTCCGAATGAAACGCCCTGTGCGAGTGCACGATGTCCAGAAGCTTACTGGATGCTTGGCCGCATTAAGTCGATTCATCTCATGACTCGGTGAAAAGGCACTGCCTCTTTACCGACTGATGAAGAAGGCCGACAAGTTCGAGTGGACTCCAGAAGCTGATGCAGCGTTTGCCGAGCTAAAAGCTCTGCTCTCCACCCAGCCGGTGCTTGCTGCTCCAATCAGCAAAGAGCCTCTGTTGCTCTACATCGCAGCCACAGGAAAAGTCGTCAGTACTGTGCTAACGGTCGAGCGGGAAGAAGAAGGAAAAGCTCTCAAAGTTCAGCGCCCAGTGTATTATTTGTCTGAAGTCTTGACTCCATCCAAGCAGAGATATCCTCATTATCAGAAGCTTGTGTATGGAATTTACATGACCACAAAGAAGGTTGCTCATTATTTCTCTGACCATTCCATCACAGTCGTCAGCGACGCTCCACTATCAGAGATTTTGCACAACAGAGATGCAACTGGTCGAGTGGCCAAATGGGCGATTGAACTTCTTCCCCTTGATATCAAGTTTGAGGCAAAGAAAGCCATTAAGTCCCAGGCAATAGCAGATTTCCTCGCCGAGTGGATTGAACAGCAGCAGCCGACTGAAGTTCACTCGGAGCATTGGACCATGTTCTTTGATGGCTCTAAGATGTTGAATGGTTCCGGTGCTGGGGTTGTTCTGGTTTCCCCCAGAGGAGATAAGCTCAGATATGTGCTCCAGATTCACTTTGATTCCTCCAACAATGAGGCAGAATATGAAGCCCTCCTATATGGGTTGCGCATGGCCATTTCACTCGGCGTCCGTCGCCTAATGGTCTATGGCGACTCGGATTTAGTGGTCAATCAGGTGATGAAAGAGTGGGACGTGAGAAGCCCAGCCATGACTGGATACTGCAGTGCAGTGAGGAAGCTGGAAAAGAAGTTCGAGGGGTTGGAGCTCCATCACATACCCCGACTGAAAAATCAAGCAGCGGATGATCTAGCAAAGATAGGTTCCAAGAGAGAAGCCATTCCGAGTGGTGTGTTCTTGGAGCATATACACACTCCGTCAGTCAAAGAAGATCCTTTCACCGAAGAAACTCCACAGCCCAAGAGTGCCACGGATCCGACTGAAGTTGAAGTCCCAGCGGTGGTCGACTTGATCATGGAGGTTTTGGTGATCATTCCCGACTGGACGATTCCGTATGTCGAATATATCTTGAGGAAAGAGCTTCCGGAGGATGAGGAAGAGGCTCGACAGATCGTCCGTCGATCTAAGGCCTTTACCGTAATCAAAGGACAATTATACAGAGAAAGCGCGACTGGAGTCGGTCAGAAGTGCATAACACCAGAAGAAGGTCGACTCATCCTCAATGATATTCACTCGGGAACCTGTGGTCATCATGCGTCCTCTCGGACCATCGTGGCCAAAGCATACCGAGCTGGATTTTACTGGCCCAAGGCGAATGAGATGGCAAAAGAGATAGTGGATAAGTGCGAGGGATGTCAGTTCTACTCGAATATGTCGCACAAGCCTGCGTCAGCTTTGAAGACCATCCCACTCGTCTGGCCTTTTGCAGTTTGGGGACTGGACATGGTCGGTCCTTTGAGAACAGGACGAAGCGGTTTCACACATGTGCTGGTGGCAGTCGACAAGTTCACCAAGTGGATCGAAGCTAAACCAATCAAGAGCCTTGACACCGGTACTGCTGTTAGCTTCATCAGGGAACTAATATTTAGATATGGGGTCCCGCACAGCATCATCACGGATAATGGGTCGAACTTTGACTCAGAAGAATTCAGAACTTTCTGCAACTCCCAGGGCACACGAGTCGACTACGCTTCAGTCGCCCATCCGCAGTCGAATGGACAAGCAGAGCGAGCTAATGGACTGATTCTTAAGGGATTGAAGCCTCGACTAATGCGTGATCTCAAACACGCGGCTGGAGCTTGGGTCGACGAACTTCCTTCTGTACTCTGGGGACTGCGGACCACACCTAATCGGTCGACCGGAAGAACTCCATTCTTCTTGGTCTACGGAGCTGAAGCGGTCTTGCCGAGTGATCTTCTGCATAATGCTCCCCGAGTTGAAATTTACAATGAAGCAGAAGCTGAACAAGCGCGGCAGGACGCAGTCGACCTTTTAGAGGAAGAAAGGGAGATGGCTCTGATCCGTTCGACCATCTACCAACAAGATTTGCGCCGTTTCCACGCCAGAAATGTGAGAGGTCGAGCCTTCCAGGAAGGGGATTTGGTTCTCCGAGTGGATCAGCACAAAGCACACAAGCTTGCTCCTTCTTGGGAAGGTCCCTTCATCGTCACCAAGGTCCTTCACAACGGGGCGTATCGTCTTTACAACATCGAGCATAACATCGATGAGCCCCGAGCTTGGAACGCGGAGCTACTCCGCCCGTTTTACACTTAAGTTTTATCACTCGGATAAGTTGCAATAAAGTACTTCTGTAGCTCATGGACATCAAAATAATAGTGTCACAGTTCCTCCATAATTTCTGTCACTTTTTATTTTTGTCCACATAAAATTCCCACCCAGTGGGTGGCTTAGCCGCGAAACCGTTTCGCCTAAGTTTGTAAAAATCCTACCGAGCGGTGGGCCAGACTCTCACTCGGAGGCTTAGCTGCGAATCCGTTTCGCCTAAGTTTATCAAAATCCTACCGAGTGGAGAGCAACCCTCTCACTCGGGGGCTTAGCTGCAGTGCAAGCACTCGCCTATGTTTATCAAAATCCTACCGAGTGGAGAGCAACCCTCTCACTCGGGGGCTTAGCTACAGTGCAAGCACTCGCCTAAGTTATAAAAATCCTACCGAGTGGAGAGCAACCCTCTCACTCGGAGGCTTAGCTGCAGTCCAAGCACTCGCCTAAGTTATAAAAATCCCACCGAGTGGAGAGCAACCCTCTCACTCGGGGGCTTAGCTGCAGTGCAAGCACTCGCCTAAGTTATAAAAATCCCACCGAGTGGAGAGCAACCCTCTCACTCGGGGGCTTAGCTGCAGTGCAAGCACTCGCCTAAGTTATAAAAATCCTACTGAGTGGAGAGTAACCCTCTCACTCGGAGGCTTAGCTGCAGTCCAAGGACTCGCCTAAGTTATAAAAATCCCACCGAGTGGAGAGCAACCCTCTCACTCGGGGGCTTAGCTGCAGTGCAAGCACTCGCCTAAGTTATAAAAATCCTACCGAGTGGAGAGCAACCCTCTCACTCGGAGGCTTAGCTGCAGTCCAAGCACTCGCCTAAGTTATAAAAATCCCACCGAGTGGAGAGCAACCCTCTCACTCGGGGGCTTAGCTGCAGTGCAAGCACTCGCCTAAGTTATAAAAATCCCACCGAGTGGAGAGCAACCCTCTCACTCGGGGCTTAGCTGCAGTCCAAGCACTCGCCTAAGTTATAAAAATCCTACCGAGTGGAGAGCAACCCTCTCACTCGGAGGCTTAGCTGCAGTCCAAGCACTTGCCTAAGTTATAAAATCCTACCGAGTGAAGAGCAACCCTCTCACTCGGACGCCTAGCCGCAGCCCAGTGCTCGCCTAAGTGGACTAAAGAATAGGTCGATTGCAGAAAAGGCGCCTTGCTTTGAACCTGCAAAAGACATGTTGAGCCGAAGGCAATCATATTCAAGCGTCAAATTCAAGTTTGAATCGATATCTAAAGGAACCGAAAGTGCTCAGGCGTCAAGCCTGTTAAGGTTTGTCGGTTACAATTCCACTCGGCATACCGAGGCAAATTTAAAGCGTCGAGCCAGAAGAAGTTTTTTACCCCTCCTGTGGAGGGCTGGAAGGTGCAACGAATTCATCAAGATCAATTCCGTCGGCAATCCGAGTGGCAGCTGCAAGGAAAGTCTCCATAAAGGACCTGAAGTCGTGCTTCTTGGTATTGGCCACCCGAAGGGCCGCCAGCTTCTCTTCTCGCGCATCTTTGCAGTGGACTCGGGCCAGACACAGAGCGACATCTGCACCACACCGAGCCGAGGACTTCTTCCACTCCTGCACTCGACCAGGGATCGTGTTCAAGCGGGCCATCAGCGACTCAAGGTCATTCTGAAGCGTCTCCTCAGGCCAGAGCGTCGAGTCGATGCGAGATGTGGCGGCCTTCAGCCTTGCGAGATAGTCCACGACAGCTGCAACACGAGACTCCAGTCGGAAAACATCCATGGCAACTTCGTCGTTCACCGGAGAATTGACGGGCTCGAGGTTTGGCTCCAGTCGGCTGGTTTCTTCTTCAAAGTTTTGACAAAATTCTGCAAGGATGATCACTAAGTCAAGAGGATAGTCGAATAGAAAAAGCCACAATTGGAAATATTTGCCAGACATGTAGGTTTACCTTCAAGCATAAGAAACAGCTTCTTGGCAAGGCCACTCAGGAAGGCCTCCAGTTCAGTTTTCTTCTCAGTCAATTTGCTGACTTGGTCGGTCAGGGCAGCTTTATCAGTCTTCAGTCGACTGACTTCCTTGTTGGCAATCCCAAGAGCAGCTTTCAGATTGGTATTGTCTTGTTCGAGCTTGGTGACTGAAGCTAACTTCTCGTCAGCAAGCTTGATCTTCTCAGCTAGCTCAAGGTCTTTCTTCTGCTGAGCCTCCCTTACCTTACCTGCAAGTTACAGCAAGATCAGATTCTGAAACAAGCAAGGGGAAAAGCAGTCGTCAGAGTCTCACCAAACATACCTTCGGTCTCCTCCTTTGCCTTTGTCAGCTTCTCCTGAACCAGCTTCAAGCTCAGCTCGACTTGAGTATGTTTTTGTTCCAGCTCTGAGTAGCGAGCCACAAGATCACAAGAGTTCTGCGAAGAACCAATCGACTAAATGTCAAATATAATTCACTTCCGAGTGAAAAGGGAAAAACACACGTTTCTAAGACTACAGCCGAATACAAGCATTCGACCGTAGTCTCGGGGACTACACCCAGTGGGTGCACTCAGCGTGCCCCCACTAATCCTGTTGAAGACAAAGTCGACCAGTCGACCTCAAAAAAATGCATTCTCTAAGACTGTGATCAACTGCAAGCAGTCGACCACAGTCTCGGGGACTACACCCAGTGGGTGCACTCAGCGTGCCCCCACCGGTTTGTGAAATCCAGTCGACCAGTCGACTGACAGAAAGATGACATCATAAAGCCTAAGGCCGACTGCCAGCAGTCGACCTTAGCCTTGGGGACTACACCCAGCGGGTGCACTCAGCGTGCCCCCGCTAACACGGAGTTTATTCGACACACCCAGTGGGTGACTGCTGTAAATTCCGGAAAAGAAAAGTTTTTGGTAGCATATCCAACAGAACAAACAGCGGTCGACTGACCTGGACATTGCTTTGGAGGGCAGAGCTGGCGTCATAAGCTGCCTGGCTCGCGTCCCGGATGGTCTTCAGCTGCTCCATCATGAGTCCCGCCTGGCGTATTGCCTCCTTCGCTGCACCAGCTTGGTCCTCTGGGACGTGGTGAGTCGTGAAGAGGGAGGGCTGCTGAGCACTCGTCAGTGGATTTGCGAAGGACACCGTGTGTCGAGTGGTGTTCCCTTCCTCCACAGTCAGAGTCTCAGGCGTCGTCACATCCTGAGGCACCTTACTGGCGGGCGTTTTCCGACTCTTCCTGCGTGCCAGTGGTTCTTCATCCTCGTCGTCGTCAGGAAGATTGATAACAGTATTGGGCGGAGCTGCGAAGAAGAATCAGGATCAGAGGTCGCGAGTCAGTCGACTAAAAACGGTGTTAAGAATACAATACCTGGGTTCGAAGTTGCCGCATCCTCCATCTCGTGGTCATCGGCCCGGGCCGAGGTCTCAGAAGTGGCAGCACTACAACTCCAAAGGATCAGTCGACTAACTTCAGCGTCGACCAGAAATAAAGTTCACACAGAATAAGAAAATATGAGCAGCACAGTTACCCTGATATGGTAGGGATGGACACCTTCATCTTCGGCAAGAGTTTGATCGGCTTCGACGAGGCCGCCCTGGGCTGCTTCGGCGCCTTTTCAGTCGGCGCTGGAGAGGTGGTCCTAGGGCGCTTGGTCGACTGCGTAGCAACCCCCTTGCCACGTTCAGTCGAAGGGTCGTGGACGAGCTTCGACCGCCTTTCCGAGCGCGGTGGCACGACCTCCTCCTCCTCCTCTTCCTCGTCCTTGACGTCGTCTTCATCACCGACATCATCATCATCGTCGTCATCGTCCTCTGCGACATCCGAGTCCCATTCCTCCTCTTCCTGGCTCTCGCCTCCGCTCGCCTCGCCCTCCTCAGTCGAAGCTTGTGCCCCATTGGGCATCGAGTACAGCTCGGTGAGGGCCTAACAGATGCCCAGACAAGAATCAGTCGACCAGTCGGCAGGATTAACAAAAATGAATACGACGAGGGCGCAGTGGAGAGCAGAGCAAGTGTACCTTGTTTGAGTCGCTGTTGTGGTCGAGTGGAGGAACCCTTCTGGCTCCGCGCGGGTTGTCCTTGTTTCCAGTGACGGCCGCCATCCATCTTTCCAGAGTGACATCGTCGACTGCTTCTGGATGGACTCTAGTCTCGTCTTCGGTCCCACAGTACAACCACATGCAGTGGCTCCGGAACTGGAGAGGCTGGATGCGACGCCTGAGGAAAACCTCCAAGAGGTCCATGCCTGTCACTCCCTCCCGAACCAACTGCACCACGCGCTCCATCAACATCTTCACGTCGGCTCTCTCCTCCGGAATCAGCTTCAGAGGGGAAGGCTTGCTCACTCGGTCCATGGTGAACGGAGGGAGTCCACTCGACTGCCCTGGCGTCGACTGGACCTGGTAGTAGAACCAAGTCGACTGCCAGCCTCTAACGGACTCGGGAAAGATCATGGGCGGGAAGGTGCTCTTATTCCTCACCTGAATCCCCAGGCCCCCGCACATTTGGACGACTCGGGTTCTCTCATCACCAGGGCTCGCCTTCTTCACGGTCTGAGATCGACACGTGAATATATGTTTGAACAAACCCCAGTGCGGTCGACAGCCCAAGAAACCCTCACACATGGACACGAACGCAGCAAGATAGGCAATGGAGTTTGGGGTAAAGTGGTGGAGCTGCGCTCCAAAGAATTTCAAAAAGCCACGAAAGAAAACACTCGGCGGCAAGGAAAACCCCCGATCAACATGAGTGGCCAAAAGCACACACTCACCCTCTTCTGGCTGGGGCTGCCACTCCTTCCCCGGAAGCCTCGCAGCTCCGTGGGGGATCAAGCCCTCGTTGGCCATGTCGAGGAGGTCATTCTCCGTGATGGTCGACTGGATCCAGTCTCCTTGGACCCAGCCCTTCGGCAGGCGGGATCTAGACGAGGACCCTCCGCGGCTGGTGGATCTCCCCTTCGCCTTCTCCGATGCCGATGCCTTCTTTGCACGCTCCAGCGCCGCCGTCTTCTCCTTGGCCATGGTCGCCGGCGAGATGCGCGAAGGGAAGTGGTGCGGGGGCGAGAGCGAGCACGCTGAGCAGGGAGGAAGGAAGCAGAGAGAAAGGGGGAATGCTAAGGCGCAGCACAGAAATCCCCGCCGGGCACATTTATAAGGTCGCTTCCGAGTGGATGACAGGTGGGCCCGGTCGATCTAATCATATCTGGAACAGTTATGCGGACGGGATACGTGGCGAAAAAGGCGGCGCGGAGATCGAGGCGTCCATGCCCCGTCCCATCCGAACGCCGCGGTCCGCCCCGCTTCGCGCGCGCCCCCAAATTTCGCATCCCGTAGAATCCGCGAGCAACAAATCAGTCTGTCAGGCGCGGTGTTTCCGGCGATCCGTCGCTCGGAGATCGTCGTAGCTTGAAAGATCACTCGACGCAAAAGCAGAATGGATCAAGTCGACTGAAGTCAAGTTGTTTCCTGTCGACGAAGAGATTTTTTAGTACAGAACAGCGCACAACCAGAGCGCAAAGGTTAATCGGAAACGACATCAACTCCTTCTTCACTCGAAGCCTCAATCCATTCGGGGGCTAATGATGGGGTTATGTACCTAGGGTAGGGTCATGGACCTGATCCAAGTAACTTACCCCAGGACATCCTTAGAAGAGGTCGCCTTCCAGTCGACCAACGAGGATTCACTCGACTATCCTGAAGGACTCGACCACGAAGACTCACTCGACCACCAGGAGGTCAAGAGGCACTCTGCACTGCAACGGCCTGTAATCAAGTAGTCTTTATGATAGTAAAGGCACTTTATGTGAGGCGTTACCAGTAACGCCCCAAACTTAACTCACCTTAACCCCTCTCCTTCGTGGGCTGGCTGGGGTCCTGGCGTACTCTATATAAGCCACCCCCCTCCACAGGCAGAGGGGTTCGGCACCTTGTAGTTCATACACTCATAATCCACTCGACCGCCTCCGGGCTCCGAGACGTAGGGCTGTTACTTCCTCCGAGAAGGGCCTGAACTCGTACATCCTTTGTGCTTACAACCTCTCCATAGCTAGGACCTTGCCTCTCCATACCTACCCCCCACTCTACTGTCAGGCTTAGAACCACGACACCTGCCACAAGCACTTTACGAGAAATAGAGGTCAATCAAACTGATAATGAAGCATTATAATTGGCATTGATGAAAGTATAGCTATAGAATCAACGGGAGATGCGCGCAACTAGCTAGCTAGTAGTACTTACTTTCGGGTATGTATATCGCAGCTCCTTCGGCAGTTCCGGAGCTTCTGTGGTGAACTGTTTCCAAACCCTGCAAGACAAAAAAATAATTATTATTACTTGAGATATCAGGAAATGAACAAAAAGTTGCCGATATGGTGTGATAATGATCGATTGAACTTACTTGTTGAGCATTTTAGTCATGTCTGCATAGGTTTCGAGATCTTTTTGTCTCGAGTCTAAGACGGTTACTAGTCCCCACTCAAGCTTAATCTCCAGAAGAACATAGTGGAAGCTGCGCACGCATGCATAACTCATCAATTACATTACTATAACCTCGCTCGAGTAATAAGGGAAACCGAATATGCACACGACAGTAACACTCACTCGAAGTTGTAAGGAAAGAGTATTAAATATTTGTTTTGATTTTTGATCAACGATTGTAGCAAGTTGGCCTCGGCCTCTTCGGTGTTCTTTGTAACCAGAAATTCATCTATGATATTTGTGTTAATGAACCCAATATCATACATTTCTTGTTTACTGCACTCGACGATCTTTAATCTGCATAATATAGTGAGGATAATTAATTATAAATACATGCAATGAAAGAGCTGAGCTATATATAGAGACTTAATGACAGAAATAAAACTTACAAACAGTAGCGAAAGATCGTTAATTTATCGAGGGCCTTTTGATTGAAGAACTCGAAGAACTCCTTAAATGGAACAGGCAACAGATCAGTTCCAACGAGGTCGTGCTCCTCTTTAATTCTCAGATACAAAGTATTAGTCCCGCCAGACTCTCTGCAGGTTTTCATGTACCAATTATGGAATCTTCGCATCATCGTTGTTAGAGATTTTTCATCTTTGACGAGAGGCTTCCCGTACTCGTATCTGTGTTCGTCCACCTTCAAGAAATCATAATGTACATCGTCGGGAAGGTAATCTACAAGATTGCTATAACCGGGCACCATCCCCGGAGCATTAGCGACGATGTCACTAGACACATTGAGTGGGGGGAACGATTGGTTCGCTTGTTCACCGAGCTGGGCAATTTTTTTCCCAGCTGCTCGTCGTTCTTTTAATCTTTGATCACTGACAGTACTTCCCGACAGCGACGCTTCTTGATATGCCTTTTGAGTAATGCGCTCATAGTTGGTTTTCGGCGGAGACTGTGGTGGTTTCCTCAGGGCATCGATAGTGCGCTTTGCTTTCACCGGATCTACCTTCTCCTCCGGAGGTGGATGTCTCTTTGCTTTCAACCCTTCAAAGAACTCCTTCACTTTGGTCCGCACGATCTTCACGTTTTCCTCCTCGATCCTCTCGTACGGTAACTTCTCTAGAGGCTTGAGAGGTGGACCGTATCTGTATTGCCTCCCGCCTCTGGCTGTACTGCTAGACGCCAGAGTAGATGGAGCGGCTGTGGCTGTCTTCTTTCGTGCTTGCTTATGAGGCGGAGGAGAAGGACTACGACGCGCCGGAGCAGCCGGGGCGGCGGCGGGTCTCTTCCGCCCTTGCTGGCGAGGCGGAGAAGGGGGAGGCTGCTGGCTGCTCGGGCGCGCCGGCGCAGGCGGAGAAGGAGGCGGAGTGCCGCCACGCGCCGGAGAAGGAGGCTGAGTGCCCTGATCGTCACTCGCCGGAGGAGGGGGCGGTGGAGGAGGCGGAGTGCCCTGACTTGCCGGAGGAGGAGGAGGAGGAGGCGGAGGCATCCTGTTCGGAAGGTTGATGAACTCCTTCCGCCATAGGCATGGAGTCTTCAGAGCAGAACCCTAGCCGAGTCTCCCTTCACCGGTAGGGTGGTCAAGCTGGAGCTCCTCAAATCCCTCCGTTATTTCGTCCACCGTCACCCTAGCATATCCTTCTGGAATCGGACGACACTGAAAAGTTGCGCCGGGTTCAGAAGGTCGAACAGAGCCGACAGCCGCCTTGACTTTTAAGTTCTGCCATTGCGTCATAAGGTGGCAATTTTGAGACTCCGTGATAGCGTCCACGGGGTAGCTAGCAGGAGCCGTCAAGACATGCTCCGGCTGAAGCAGCTCGGTGGAAGCCATGCTGCTTCTCCGCTGAGATGGCGGGGTAGCTTCGGGGCAAGCTTCGGCAATTCGTTTGCTGCGATTTGCTTCTCGTTCCTCTATCGCTTGTACCCTTGCGTGCAGCGCCTGCAGTTCGGTCTGCTGCACTTTCTTCCTCCTCTCCTGGCATTTGTAACCGCCTACGTCCGGAAAACCAGTATTCCACGGAACGGAGCCTGGCGTGCCTCGTGTCCGTCCAGGGTGCTCAGGATTCCCGAGGGCCATTGTGAGCTCGTCGTTCTCTCTGTCTGGAATGAACGTCCCTTGCTGCGCTGCATCAATATAGTGCTGAAGCCTCTTGACTGGTATTTTCATTTGCTCGTCCGTCCAATGGCACTTCCCTAATACAGGGTCCAAGGTTCCGCCAGCCCCGAAGAACCAAGTCCGGCAACGGTCTGGCCAGTTCATTGTCTCTGGTTCGATCCCTTTATCAAGCAGATCATTCTCAGCCTTGACCCACTTAGGCCGGGCTTTGAGGTAGCCACCTGACCCCATGCGATGGTGAAGCTTCTTCTTCGCAGCATTTTGCGTGTTTGTCGCCGACATCTTCTTACTCTTTTCCGATGTCTTGTGGGCCACAAATGCGGGCCAGTGATCTCTGATCTTCTCATATTTGCCGATGAATTCTGGTGTCTCTTCTCTGTCGACAAACCCTTTCAGCTCCTTCTTCCACCTCCTGAATAGGTCTGCCATCTTATTAAGAGCAAAAGACTTGATTAATTGCTCTTTAACTGGCTTCTCCGGATCCTCCTCTGGCGGTAGGGTGAAATTTGACTTTAGCTCAGTCCAAAGATCATCTTTCTGCATATCATTGACATAAGACACCTCAGGGTCTTCGTTCTTATGCTTATACCATTGGTGGATGCTGATCGGGATCTTGTCCCTAACAAGAACCCCGCACTGAGCAAAAAATGCATGTTTTGTCCGGATGGGTTCAATCGGTTGGCCGTCCGCGCGATTGCTGTGATCTCAAACCTTTCATCCGAGCGCAACTTTTTCTTTGGGCCTCGTCTCTTTACCGAAGTTGTGCTCGATCCGGAGGGCTAGGAAAAAGAAGAAAGACGAGAGTTAATTAATATGTGTACATACCAAAACAATGAATGCATCAATTAGCTAGTCAGCACAGGCTTAACTAATATATATACCTGGCCGGACTCGGTTCGGTCACCGGAGCCGTCATCACGGTCTCCTTCTTGCACCGTCATTGGGTCACCGGAGCCGTCCTCAAGGCTCCTTCTTGCACTGGCATTGGGTCAAAGAAGCCATCATAATCATAGCCTGCTTCTTCACCATGTCCTTCCAGACCATCGGTGTCGTTGAGAAACGAGAAGACGGCATCACTTCCTTGTGCGATTATGTCCCCCAACACCGCTTATGTTGCTTCGTCTCGGGTGGTGTCCATAGTTTCTACAAATATTTACAAGATGGCAATTATTATTCAAACATGCCAGATGGATATATTAGTGGCAAACGTAGAACTAGCTAGCTAATCACAGTAAGGAATCATATTAATTAGTGGCTTCGATGCTGCTTCTCTAGGGTTTGGGGTGTCCTCGACAACGCTTCAAGGGTTTGGGGTGGCCTCGAGAGAGTTTGTCGGGTAGGGGCGCGGCGGGAGGGGGTAGGAGACCGACATCGTTTTTTTCTAGGGTTTGGGTGTCCTCGAGAGTTTTGGTTGAGCGAGAGGGTCGGGGGTAATATCGACAACGATGACATACATACACGGGAAAATAATGTTATCGGGAGAGGTATATATCGACGCCCCCCCACGTGTTGAAGTTATCGGGAGGGGGTTATATCGACAACGACGACATACATACATGGGAAAATAATATTATCAGGGAGGGAGTATATCGACCCCCCCTCGTGTTGAAGTTATCGGGAGGGGTATATCAACGACGACAGACCCGATAAAACATAAGAAAACGAAGAAGAAATAAAAAGAGGAGAAGAAGAAAGGAATAGAGGAGAAGATCGAAGAAAAAAAAAGAGGAGAAGAAGAAAGGAATAGAGGAGAAGAAGAAAAAATAGATTATTTTCTATTTTTTCTTCTTCTCTTCTATTCCTTTCTTCTTCTCCTCTTCTTTTTCTTCTTTTTTCCTCTTCTTCTCCTTTCTTCCTCTTCTTATTTTCGTTTTCCCTCTCCTTCTTTTTCTTCTTCTTCCTTTTCGATATATAAAACTGTTCTTCCTTTTCCTAATTTTACGTTTTCCTCTACACTAACCTAAAATGCACTAACCTTCTTTTTCCACTCCTTTTTTTTCTTCTAAATATGAACATATACATAAATTGACAAAAAATATGCACAAAAACATATACATAAATTTTCCTATACATATACAATTGTTTTACAAATATGCACATATATATGAATATACACATAAATTGACAAAAAATACATTTATGAAAAAAATGATATCAACATGTACACACATATATACACATATACACACACATATACAAAAAATAAATTTATGAAAAAATGCTATGAAATAAAAATGCAGGGCAGGGGCAGCGCGCGGTGGCAGCGAAGGGCAGGAGCGGCACGAGGCGGCCGCGCAGGGCAAGGGCGGCGCGCGGCGGCAGCGAAGGGCAGGGGCGGCGGCGCGGTGGCAGCGCGCGGCGGCGACGGCGGCCAGAACAAGGGGAGGAGCAGGGGAACGGGGCGGCGCTCACAGCGAGGTGGCGTCGGCGACGAGGAAGGCTCGGGGACGGCAGACGGTGAAGGCACCCTCGGGGGCGAGGGTAGGGGCGCGCGGGCTCGGGGACGACGTCGGCGACGGCGACGGCGAGGTACGGGCGACGGCGACGGCGCGGTCGGTAGCGACGACAGGGGCGGCGGACGGCGTCGGGGCAGCCTGGCGGCGATGAGCTCGACGTCGTCGGGGGAAAATGGAGATGAGAAACTGAAATTTTCACAAGTCCTGGTTATATACCAAGAGCATGGGTCCCGGTTCGTGGCACCAACTGGGACCAATGCCACCTTTAGTCCCGGTTGGTGGCATCAACCGGGACCAAAGGTCAGTTTTCGGTAGCCCGAAGGGCGGGAAGCAGCGGCCTTTGGTCTCGGTTGGAGGCACCAACCGGGACTAAAGGTGGGCATTGGTACCGGTTGGTGCCACTAACCGGGACCAATGCCCCCCTTGAGTCCTGTTTGGTGCCACCAACCGGGACCAAAGGCCTTGCGCTGCCCGCGGCCAAAAGTTTAGTCCCACCTCGCTAGTTGAGAGGGGCTCGGAATGGTTTATAAGCCCCACTACGGCTACCCTCTCGAGCTCCTCTCAGATGCAGGTTTACGGGCCTAATCTCACACTGTGCTGTCTGTGGGCCTATTGGGCCTTCTGCGGGCCTGAATCCTGGCCCAGGTTGGGTTTCTAGTCGTATTCAGGCCGTGGTGGCCCAATAGGTAGCATTTTTTTTCCATTTTTTTGTTTTGTTTTTTTCATTATTTATTTTCTTTTGTTTTTTGCTTTATTTTTTAATTCTTTTTGCTTTTAGGTCAGAAAAATTATAAACTTTCTGTTAGTGCCATTACTTTTCAAATTTGAATACTTAAAATTTGAATTCTTTGAAATTTGTGTGAATCACAAGTTTGTGATTAATGCTACGTCTCGAGCTTGCGTTGGATTTCCCCGAGGAGGAGAGGATGATGCAGCACAGTAGCGTAAATATTTCCCTCAGTTTTTGAGAACCAAGGTATCAATCAAGTAGGATACCACGCGCAAGTCCCTCGTACCTGCACAAAACGATAGCTACTCGCAACCAACGCTTAGGGGTTGTCAATCCCTTCATGGTCACTTACGAGGGTGAGATCTGATAGAGATAATATTTTTGGTATTTTTGGTATAAAGATGCAAAGTAAAAAGTAAAAGCAAAAGCAAGTAAATAAAGTGATGGAGATTGATATGATGAGAATAGACCCGGGGGCCATAGGTTTCACTAGTGGCTTCTCTCAAGAGCATAAGTATTCTACGGTGGGTGAACAAATTACTGTTGAGCAATTGACAGAATTGAGCATAGTTATGAGGTTATCCAGGCAATGATCATGTATATAGGCATCACGTCCGTGACAAGTAGACCGAAACGATTCTTCATCTACTACTATTACTCCACTCATCGACCGCTATCCAGCATGCATCTAGAGTATTAAGTTAAAAACAGAGTAACGCCTTAAGCAAGATGACATGATGTAGAGGAATAAATTCATGCAATATGATAAATACCCCATCTTGTTATCCTCGATGGCAACAATACAATACGTGCCTTGCAACCCTTTCTGTCACTGGGTAAGGTCACCGCAACACTACTAGGAAAAGGCCTACTAGTGGCGCACCAGTTTTGCCTACTAATGGCGCACTACTGGTGCGCCACTAGTACCACGCCACTAGTATTTTTTACTAATGGCGCACCACTGGTGCGCCATTAGTATATGAGATACTAATGACGCACCTATAGTGCGCCATTAGTATGCCTAGAGGTGCTCCACTGGTATTCCCTCCAGGTGCGCCACTAATAGGCTTATAGGTGCGCCACTAGTAATAAAGGAAGGTGCGCCACTAATAAGGGCTTAAATGCGCCACTAGTAATGTATTTGGAAAACAAAAAAAAATCCAAATTTACAGAAAACAACCTATAAGGAAAAATAATTTAAAAACAAAAAATGAAATAGAATCATAATTTTTATTATAGTAAGAATATTACAATGTCTTTACAAGTATCCAATAAAAAGAAAATTGCAAGGAAATAAAAGAAAATCCTAAAACTAATCTTCTAGTAATGTTTTCTTCTTTTTCTTCACTTTATCCCTGCAAAATGTAACAAAATAAACAGAAAGACAAACAAACTATTTATAACATGTCAATATTGTCATTTTTTATGCAGAACTAAATATGAGCATATATTTCCAGAATTACATGGTGTGAATATTGTATGAGTAAGATTATAATGGAAATGAATTTTGATAGGAGCCCACTTTCGACGAGTATTTATCTGACAGAGCTAAATAATCAGGGCATTTACCTTTTGATAATATTATTATACTATACTACCAGTATACTACTCCACTAGGATTTTTTAGATGAGCAGATCTGAGATAGACATCTGTTCAAGTGGCTATAGGTAGGCTTGAAGAATTCTCATCGGTTCAAGTGGCTACAGGTAGTTGCACAGCTGGAATATAGACTACTAGTACTATTTGAAAAGAAAACAAGAGCAAATCTGAACGTACTAGTTAGATCCGATCACATTGAGATAGAAAGAAAATTCATCAGGAAACAGATGGCCGGCGACTTACTTCCAGACATTGAGGATCTCGTTGTGCCTGGCGAAGACGCTGCGGAGCGCGTCGCGGACGGACTGCTCACATCGATAGCTGCCGCAGATGAACTTGTTGTCCTGTAGGTAGTCCAGCAGCTAGGAATTAAAGATAGGAGAGCTAGAACTAAAAGAACTAACATCTTAGAAAGCAACAGGAGATAATTCATATATGCAAAATACATATGAAGTGGTCTTCACCAAATTTGTTGAAACATGAACGAAATGTTTTAGCAGTACCAATGATACATGTCAAATTAATTGTTCCTGTCATGACAATGTAAAAGTAGTACTTGCATGCCAATGAAGACTTGCTAGTGTCAGATTCTATGAGGTTCAGGACATGTGTAATTGTGCCAAGTTCACTTGTAATGCCATTATTCATGATCTGAACTTTATCCTCCACAAAATAAAATAACAGTTGATCCATGTGAATGATACTTAATTTTGAAGCTACTGTTAATTTATAAACTGAATATAAAATGAGTTAGGCTACTGTTAACTGAATTTTGGAGTGTATACTTAACAAAGGCTTCATTTGAATGTACAATCAAATTAAAAAATGTGTTCGTGGGGCAGCAGCACTAAGATTCGACCGTTTTCTGTCGGCCAACATATATATATGGATAAATCAGAGATTAGACATGCATATAAAAGAAGGAAAATCAAGAAATATTAATCAATTGGGGTAGTCATGGTGTACTCAGTTTTATTACGGTGGCCAACTTTCACTATGTGTATATGTTTGAACAAAAAAACTGTGGAAATAATGATAACGAATGGAACCGGAATAGGTTATCAATAATTAGAGATGTGGTGGGCAATTAGGAACAATACTCAACAGCATGATCCTGGAGTACTTTACATTTATTCTATGCCCTTACAGTGAAGTTACTGCATCATATTTCAACTACAACAGTTCAGTATTGCAAATATGAACAAGACTGGGAAAAAACAAGAGCTATGAAAATTTCTAACAACAGAATCACTTCAGAAAGTTTAATATCACCAACTATCAAAATCTATGGTTAAATTGCAGGGTGCCGGTTGAAACACACTGCAAGTGTTTGGAAATGGTATCATACTGGACACTAATCAACCTTGAGTTCGGCATTCCTTTTCAAAACAGTAGCTTATACCAATATCTTGTGCTGGTAAGTGGCAACTACTCCCTCCGTCCCACAATATAAGAGCGTTTTCCAAACTAACGTAGCTTGAAAAACGCTCTTATATTATGGGACTGATTGAGTAGATGACATGTAAAGGAACCTAGTTCGTAGCCTTTATTTATAAGAAGAACATAAGCTGCATGGATCCGCACAAGATGTTATGAAGGAAAATGCACCATATTTAGATAACATGTCATTAGCAGGCGGCTGCCCTTGGTTCCTCATCTTCCAGAGCAAGTGAACTCTCTCATTTTAAACTCTTGTCATGCAATTTTCCCTAAGCTGTGGATCAAGACAACAGTGGATAAGGCGAAATTATGAGTAATATGAGATGAAGGCACATAAAAGTTATAAGATTGCATGCAACACTGACAGGCAATGCGAGATGGCACCCTAGAGGCAGTTCAGTCCAAAACCTACTCTAAAGATTCATGGTTCCTAACAAAATAGCAGAAAAATGCTTGACTTCACGACACAGCTGACACCCTATTGGCAGTTCCAGGCAATCTACCGAACACCTTGCAGCTCGGCGGCCTCCACACCCCGGAGCAACGCCCTCGCCGGAGGACGTGGTCACCAGCTCTCCTTCGGATCTGGTGAGGAGGGTTGGGGAAGGAGCTCACCACGGCTCCATGCCCTGGATCTAGTGTGAGGGAGGGGGAAGGGGGCTCGCCGTGGTCGGGAGGGAGAGGAAGAGGCAGGCGGCCGGGGCTTCCCGATCTAGATCGAAGTCGAGGGAGGTGGGTGGGTGTGTCAGGAGGAAGGGGAGGGGAGAGAACGTGACTAGAGGGAGGGGATAAGCGGTGATAGAAATGGCGCACTGGTAGGGGTGCGCCATACGTATAGATAGCAATGGCGCATCTCTTACTGGTGCGCCATTACTAGTTAAAACTAGTAATGGCACACTTTCCCCTGGTGCGCCACTGCTAAGTCTGAGGAGGGGTGTAGGGCCAGGACAAAACTAGTAATGGCGCACCACACACCAGGTGCGCCATCAGTAATATGGCCACTAATGGCGCACCCATATCTGGTGCGCCACTGCTATATAGCAGTGGCGCACCACATACATGGTGCGCCATTAATGTCCATTTTATCTATAGCCGTTTTTGTAGTAGTGCAAGATTGAACCCAAAGCTAAGCACTTCTCCCATTGCAAGAACTACCAATCTACTTGGCCAAACCAAATGGGTAATTCGAAGAGACTTGCAAAGATAACTCAATCATACATAAAAGAATTCAGAGAAGAATCAAATATTTTCCATAGATAAGTTGGATCATAAACCCACAATTCATCGGTCTCAACAAACACACCGCAAAAAGAAGATTACATCGAATAGATCTCCACGAGAGAGGGGGAGAACATTGTATTGAGATCCAAAATGAGAGAAGAAGCCATCTAGCTACTAACTATGGACCCGAAGGTCTGAAGTAAACTACTCACACTTCATCGGAGGGGCTATGGTGATGATGTAGAAGCCCTCCGTGGTGGATGCCCCCTCCGACGGAGCGCCGAAACAGGCCCCAAGATGGGATCTCGTGGATACAGGAAGTTACGGCGGTGGAATTAGGTTTTTGGCTCCGTCCCCGATCTGTTGGGGGTACGTAGGTATATATAGGAGGAAGGAGTATGTCGGTGGAGTGTCAGGGGGCCCACGAGGCAGGGGGGCGCGCCCAGGGTGGGAGGGTGCACCCCGCACCCTCGTGACCGCCTCTGGCACTCCTTGGAGTAGGGTCCAAGTCTCCTGGATCACGTTCGGTGAGAAGATCACGTTTCCGAAGGTTTCATTCCGTTTGGACTCCGTTTGATATTCCGTTTCTTCGAAACACTGAAATAGGCAAAAACCAACAATTCTGGGCTAGGCTTCCGGTTAATAGGTTAGTCCCCAAAGTAATATAAAAGTGGAAAATAAAGCCCATTATAGTCCAAAACAATAGATAAAGTAGCATGGAGCAATCAAAAATTATAGATACGTTGGAGACGTATTAGGCATCACCAAGCTTAATTCCTTCTCGTCCTCGAGTAGGTAAATGAAAAAAAGAGAATTTTTGATGCAGAGTGATACTTTGGCGTAATTTCAATGTAAATCTTCTTAATTGTGATATGAATATTCAGATCCGAAAGATTCAAGACAAAAGTTCATATTGACATAAAAATAATAATACTTCAAGCACACTAATCAAAATAATTATGTCATCTCAAAATAACATGGCCAAAGAAAGTTCATCCCTACAAAATCATATAGTTAGGCTATGCTTCATTTTCGTCACACAAAGATGTTCCCAACTTCTATACCCCTGATGACAAGCCAAGAAATTGTTTCATACTTAAATAATCTCAAACTTTTTCAACCTTCACGCAATACATGAGCGTGAGCCATGGATATAGCACTATGGGTGGAATCGAATATGATGATGGGGATTGTGTGGAGAAGACAAAAAAGGAGGAAGTCTCACATTGACAAGGATAATCAACGGGCTATGGAGATGCCCATCAATTGATGTCAACATGAGGCTTAGGGATTGCCATGCAACGGATGCACTAGAGCTATGAATGCTCAACAAAAGAAAACTAGTGGGTGTGCATCCAACTTGCTTGCTCATGAAGACCTAGGGCATTTGAGGAAGCCCATCGTAGGAATATACAAGCCAAGTTCTATAATGAAAAATTCCCACTAGTATGAAAAAGACAACTTACGAGACTCACTATATGAAAAACATGGTGCTACTTTGAAGCACAATATATGAGACTCACTACATGAAGAACGAGGTGCTACTTTGAAGCACAAGTGTGGAAAAAGAGATAGTAGCATTGCCCTTTTCTTTTTTTTTCTTTTTTTTGTTCCTTTCTTTTTTTGGCCTTTCTCTTTTTTTTGGGCAATGCTCTAATAATGATGATCATCACACTTCTATTGATTACAACATGAGGATTACAACTCGAAACTAAAACAAGGTATGACTCTATATGAATGCCTCCGGGTGTACCGGGATGGTGCAATGAATCAAGAGTGACATGTATGAAAAATAATGCATGGTGGCTTTGCCAAAAATACGATGTCAACTACATGATCATGCAAAAGCAATATGACAAAAGTAATGTATGTTATAATAATGATGAACGGAACGGTGGAAAGTTGCATGGCAATATATCTCGGAATGGCTATGGAAATGCCATAATAGGTAGGTATGGTGGCTGTTTTGAGGAAGATATAGGGAGGTTTATGTGTGATAGAGCGTATCGTATCACGGAGTTTGGATGCACCGTGAAGTTTGCGCCAACTCTCAATGTGAGAAAGGGCAATGCACGGTACCGAAGAGGCTAGCAATGGCGGAAAGGTAAAAGTGCGTATAATCCATGGACTCAACATTAGTCAAAAGAACTCATATACTTATTGCCAAAATTTAGAAGTCATCAAAAATCAAGTACTACGCGCATGCTCCTAGGGGGATAGATTGGTAGGAAAAGACCATCGCTCGTCCCCGACCGCCACTCATAAGGATGCACAAGCCAGGTACACTTCGTGCTTCAAATTTGTTAGACAACTTTAACCATACGTGCATGCTACGGGACTTACAAAATTCAACACAAGTATTTCTCAAATTCACAACTACTCAACTAGAATGACTTTGACATTATTACCTCCATATCTCAAAACAATTATCAAGCATCAAACTTATCTTAGTATTCAACGCACTCAAAAGAAAGTTTCACATATCTTGAACACCAAGTATATTAACATTAAGCAAATTACCATGCTATTAACGACTCTCAAAATAATCTAAGTGAAGCATGAGAGATCAAGTTTCTTTAAAACAAATCCACCACCGTGCTCTAAAAGATCCAAGTGAAGCACTAGAGCAAAATTATCACGCTCAAAAAGATATAAGTGAAACACTATGAGCAACTATCAAGCTCAAAAGATATAAGTGAAGCACATAGAGTATTCTATCAAATTCCAAATCATGTATGGCTCTCTCAAAAGGTGTGTACAGCAAGGATGATTGTGGTAAACTAACAAGCAAAGACTCAAATAATACAAGACGCTCCAAGCAAAACACATATCATGTTGGTGAATAAAAATATAGCTCCAAGTAAATTACCGATGGAAGTGGACGAAAGAGGGGATGCCTTCCGGGGCATCCCCAAGCTTTGACTTTTTGGTGTCCTTGTATTATCTTGGGGGTGCCATGGGCATCCCCTAGCTTAGGCTCTTGCCACTCCTTGTTCCATAATCCATCAAAAGAATTCACCCAAAACTTGAAAACTTCACAACACAAAACTCAATAGAAATCTCGTGAGCTCCGTTAGAGAAAGGAAATAAAAGACTACTTTAAGGTGCTGTAATGAACTCATTCTTTATTTATATTGGTGTTAAACCTATTGTATTCCAACTTCTCTATGGATCATAAACTTTTTTACTAACCATAGATTCATCAAAATAAGCAAACAACACACGCAAAACAGAATCTGTCAAAAACAGAACAGTCTGTAGTAATCTGTAACTAACGCAAACTTATGGAACCCAAAACATTCTACCAAAATTAGACGACCTGGAAAATTTGTTTATTGATCAGAAGCAATTGGAATAAGTATTTTATCACGTTCTGGTGATTTTTAACAATTCTAGCACCGAGCACAAAGATTCTGAAAATTACAGCAAGATCAAATAACTATCATCCAAGAATATCCAATAGGTCCAACTTGGCACAAACACTAATTAAAAGATAAAACCACATCTAAACAGAGGATAGATGGATTATTTATTCCTAACCAGAACCAAAAACAAAAAACACAAAATAAAATTGGGTTGCCTCCCAACAAGCGCTATCGTTTAACGCCCCTAGCTAGGCATAAAAGCAAGGATAGATCTAGGTATTGCCATCTTTGGTAGGCAATCCATAAGTGGCTCTCATGATAGATTCATATGGTAATTTTATTTTCTTTCTAGGAAAGTGTTCCATACCTTTCTTTAAAGGGAATTGGAATCTAATATTTCCTTCCTTCATATCAATAATTGCACCAATCGTTCTAAGGGAAGGTCTACGAAGAATAATAGGACATGAAAGATTGCAATCTATACCAAGAACGATAAAATCTACAGGCACATAATTCCTATTTGCAACAATAAGAACATCATTAATTTTTCCCATAGGCTTTTTAATAGTGGAATCCGCAAGATGCAAGTTTAGAGAGCAATCATCAAAATCACGGAAATCTAGCAAATCACACAAAGTTTTGGGAATAGTAGAGACACTAGCACCAAAATCACACAAAGCATGAAACTCATAATTTTTAATTTTAACTTTAATAGTAGGTTCCCACTCATCATGGAGTTTCCCAGGGATAGAAATTTTCAACTCAAGCTTTTCTTCATAAGATTGCATCAAGGCATCAACAATGTGTTCGGTAAAAGCCTTACTTTGACTATAAGCATGAGGAGAATTTAGCACGGATTGCAACAAGGAAATACAATGAATTAAAGGGCAATTTTCATAATTAAATTCCTTGAGATCCAATATAGTGGGTTTAGCAACATCTAGATTTCTATTTCGTTCAATCCCACTTTTATCAATTTCATCATTAAGATCTAAAAACTCCGAATTCTCAGAACGCCTTCTAGGTTAAGGAAGGTCATATTCAGTTTCATCAAGATTCATATTGCAAAACAAAGATTTAATAGGGGATGTACCAATAACTTTTAGATCTTCATCTTGATTTTCATAGGAATTAGAAGAACACGCTTTAATAAAGGCATCTTTGGAAGCACGCATCCTAGCGGTTCTTTCTTTGCACTCATCAATGGAAATTCTCATAGCTTTGAGAGACTCATTGATATCATGCTTAGGAGGAATAGATCTAAGCTTTAAAGAATCAACATCAAGAGAAATTCTATCAACGTTCCTAGCCAAATCATCAACTTTAAGTAATTTCTCTTCAAGCAAAGCATTAAAATTCTTTTGTGAATTCATAAACTCTCTAACACTACTCTCAAATTCAGAGGGCATCTTATTAAAATTTCCATAAGAGTTGTTGTAGGAATTTCCATAATTATTAGAAGGATTACTAGGATAAGGCCTAGGATTAAAATTCCCTCTATACGCGTTGTTTCCAAAACTATTCCTACCAACCAAATTCACATCCATAGATTCATTATTATTCTCAATCAAGGTAGATAAAGGCATATAATTGGGATCAGAAGAAACACTCTTAGCAAATAAATTCATAAGTTCATCCATCTTTCCACTCAAAACATTGATTTCTTCTATAGCATGCACTTTTTTATTGGTAGATCTTTCAGTATGCCATTGAGAATAATTAACCATAATATTATCTAGGAGTTTAGTAGCATCTCCTAATGTGATTTCCATAAAAGTGCCTCCCGCGGCCGAATCTAAAAGATTTCTAGAAGCAAAATTCAATCCAGCATAATTTTTTTGAATAATCATCCATAAGTTCAAACCATGAGTAGCACAATTACGTAGCATTAATTTCATTCTCTCCCAAGCTTGTGCAACATGTTCATGATCAAGTTGCTTAAAATTCATAATATCGTTCCTAAGAGAGATAATCTTAGCGGGAGGAAAATACTTAGAGATAAAAGCATCTTTGCACTTGTTCCAAGAATCAGTACTATTTTTAGGCAAAGATGAAAACCACGCTTTAGCACGATCTCTAAGCGAAAAAGGAAATAGCTTCAATTTAACGACATCATTATCGACATCCTTTTTCTTTTGCATATCACATAACTCAACGAAGCCATTCAGATGAGTAGGGCAGCTTCGCTAGGAAGGCCGGCGAATTGATCTTTCATAACAAGATTCAACAAAGCAGTATTGATTTTACAAGATTCGGTATTGGCAAGAGGAGCAATCGGAGTGCTGAGGAAATCATTACTATTGGTATTGGTGAAGTCACACAATTTGGTGGCATCTTGAGCCATCGCGACGAACAAGCAAACTAACACACGAGCAAACAAAAGGCAAATAGAAAAAGAGGAGGAGATTGGGAAAGAGAGGGCGAATAAAACGGCAAAGGTGAAGTGGGGGAGAGGAAAACGAGAGGCAAATGGCAAATAATGTAATGCGAGAGATAGGGATTGTGATGGGTACTTGGTATGTTAACTTTTGCGTAAGCCTCCCCGGCAACGGCGCCATAAATCCTTCTTGCTACTCTCGAGCTTGTGTTGGATTTCCCCGAAGAGGAGAGGATGATGCAGCACAGTAGCGTAAGTATTTCCCTCAGTTTTTGAGAACCAAGGTATCAATCCAGTAGGAGACCACGCGCAAGTCCCTCGTACCTGCACAAAACGATAGCTACTCGCAACCAACGCTTAGGGGTTGTCAATCCCTTCATAGTCACTTACGAGGGTGAGATCTGATAGAGATAATATTTTTGGTATTTTTGGTATAAAGATGCAAAGTAAAAAGTAAAAACAAAAGCAAGTAAATAAAGTGATGGAGATTGATATGATGAGAATAGACCCGGGGGCCATAGGTTTCACTAGTGGCTTCTCTCAAGAGCATAAGTATTCTACGGTGGGTGAACAAATTACTGTTGAGCAATTGACAGAATTGAGCATAGTTATGAGGTTATCCAGGCAATGATCATGTATATAGGCATCACGTCCGTGACAAGTAGAACGAAATGATTTAGCATCTACTACTATTACTCCACTCTTCGACCGCTATCCAGCATGCATCTAGAGTATTAAGTTAAAAAAAGAGTAACGCCTTAAGCAAGACGACATGATGTAGAGGAATAAATTCATGCAATATGATAAATACCCCATCTTGTTATCCTCGATGGCAACAATACAATACGTGCCTTGCAGCCCTTTCTGTCACTGGGTAAGGTCACCGCAAGATTGAACCCAAAGCTAGGCACTTCTCCCATTGCAAGAACTACCAATCTAGTTGGCCAAACCAAACGGATAATTCGAAGAGACTTGCAAAGATAACTCAATCATACATAAAAGAATTTAGAGAAGAATCAAATATTTTCCATAGATAAGTTGGATCATAAACCCACAATTCATCGGTCTCAACAAACACACCGCAAAAAGAAGATTACATCGAATAGATCTCCACGAGAGAGGGGGAGAACATTGTATTGAGATCCAAAAAGAGAGAAGAAGCCATCTAGCTACTAACTATGGACCCGAAGGTCTAAAGTAAACTACTCACACTTCATCGGAGGGGCTATGGTGATGATGTAGAAGCCCTCCGTGGTGGATGCCCCCTCCAGCGGAGCTCCGGAACAGGCCCCAAGATGGGATCACGTGGATACAGGAAGTTACGGCGGTAGAATTAGGTTTTTGGCTCCGTCCCCGATCTGTTGGGGGTACGTAGGTATATATAGGAGGAAGGAGTACGTTGGTTGAGCGTCAGGGGGCCCACGAGGCAGGGGGCGCCCCCAGGGGGGAGGGCGCGCCCCCCACCCTCGTGACCGCCTCTGGCACTCCTTGGAGTAGGGTCCAAGTCTCCTGGATCACGTTCGGTGAGAAGATCACGTTTCCGAAGGTTTCATTCCATTTGGACTCCGTTTGATATTCCGTTTCTTCGAAACACTAAAATAGGCAAAAAAACAACAATTCTAGGCTGGGCCTCCAGTTAATAGGTTAGTCCCCAAAGTAATATAAAAGTGGAAAATAAAGCCCATTATAGTCCAAAACAATAGATAAAGTAGCATGGAGCAATAAAAAATTATAGATACGTTGGAGACGTATCAATTAACTTTACTATAAAAATAGTTTTTTCCAGTTTTTTTTGTTTTGTTTTTTGCATTATTTATTTTCTTTTGTTGTTTCCTTTATTTTTTAATTCTTTTTGCTTTTAGGTCAGCAAAATTATAAACTTTCTGTTAGTGCCATTAGTTTTAGAAAACTTATTTTGTTTTTTTGTTTTCTTTGTTGCTTTATTTATTTTATTTTGTTTCTACTTACAACAAAATACTTATTGTTGCTATTTTTATTTATTTTCTTAAAGTTTATTTTAAATTATTTTTCTTTTAAGTCACAAAAATTATAAACTTTCTGTTAGTGCCATTAGTTTTCAAATTTGAATCGTTAAAATTTGAATTCTTTGAAATTTTTGTGAATCACAAGTTTGTGATTAACTTTACTAAAAAATGAGCATAGATGCGCCTATAGAGGGAATTCAACCTAAATTCATAATAAATTTCCTTAAATTCAGTATGAATTTAGGTCAAATTCCCTATATAAGGGCATCTATTTTCACTTTGAGAGGAGCTCAACAAGGCAGAGAGGGCGGGGCTTATAAACCGGTGTCAGCGCCCTTCGGTTGGTGAGGTAGGACTAAACTCTAACCGCAACGAGGACCAACCCTTTAGTCCCGGTTTGTGGCACAAACCGGGACTAATGGTCATGGGCCAGGGGCGAGGCGCATTGGTCTCGGTTCGTGCATGGAACCGGGACCAAAAGGTACAGACGAACCGGGACCAATTTCCCACGTGGCTGCCCTCTTGAGTGTTCTTGGTGAGAACATAGTTGACAAGGAGCGAACCGGGATTAATGGTATTACGAGGGCCGAACCATAAGACATTAAAGCATTTCAAATGAACTCTGAAAAAGTTGAAAGTTGGCATGGTATCATAATTTCACCCACATAGCATGTGCATGTACAAAACGGACAATGGTATCATACTCGTCTGTTACAAAGTTGGCATGGTATCATCATAATAGTTGCGGGAGAAAGTCTTCACTTTTTCTTCGCTTGTGTCATTTGCATATTGCGCCGTAACCATGGATAATCTTCATCGTTTATCAGGATGCTTGGGTCAGCCTTGACTTTGAAGGGAGGAATTTCATGAAACTTTTCATAATCTTCAGACATGTCTGTCTTTCCATCCACTCCCACGTTGTCCCTTTTTCCTGAAAGAACTATGTGGCTCTTTGGCTCATCGTATGATGTATTCGCTTCATTATCTTCTCTTTTTCTCAGTTTGGTAGACATGTCCTTCACATAGATAACCTGTGCCACATCATTGGCTAGGATGAACGGTTCGTCAGTGTACCCAAGATTTTTCAGATCCACTGTTGTCATTTCGTACTGTGGGTATACTTGTACCCCGCCTCCTGACAGATTGGCCCATTTGCACTTAAACAAAGGGACCTTAAAATCATGTCCGTAGTCAAGTTCCCACATGTCCACTATGTAACCATAATATGTGTCCTTTCCCCTCTCGGTTGCTGCATCAAAGCGGACACCGTTGTTTTCGTTGGTGCTCTTTTGATCTTGTTCAATCGTGTAAAATGTATTCCCATTTATCTCGTATCCTTTGTAAGTCAATACAGTCAAAGATGGTCCCCTGGACAACAACTACAGCTCATCACAAACAGTCTTGTCACCTCTGAGACGTGTTTCCAACCAACTACTGAAAGTCCTGATGTGTTCACATGTAATCCAGTCGTCGCACTGCTCCGGGTGTTTGGAGCGCAGACTGTTCTTGTGTTCATCGACATACAGAGTCACCAAGGTAGAGTTCTGTAGAACTGTGTAGTGTGCTTGAGACCAAGAATATCCGTCCATGCATATTATTGAGTCCCCTCCAAGCGTGCCTTTTCCAGTCAATCTCCCCTCATACCGCGATTTAGGTAGACCTATCTTCTTAAGGCCAGGAATGAAGTCAACACAAAACCCAATGACATCCTCTGTTTGATGGCCCATGGAGATGGTTCCTTCTGGCCTAGCGTGGCTACGGACATATTTATTTAGGACTCCCATGAATCTCTCAAAGGGGAACATATTGTGTAGAAATACGGGCCCTAGAATGACAATCTCGTCGACTAGATGAACTAGGACGTGCGTCATGATATTGAAGAAGGATGGTGGGGACACCAGTTCGAAACTGACAAGACATTGCGCCACATAACTCCTTAGCCTTGGTACGATTTCTGGATTGATCACCTTCTGAGATATTGCATTGAGGAATGCACATAGCTTCACAATGGCTAATCGGACGTTTTCCGGTACAAGCCCCCTCAATGCAACCAGAAGCAGTTGCGTCATAATCATGTGGCAGTCATGAGACTTTAGGTTCTGGAACTTTTTCTCTGACATGTTTATTATTCCCTTTATATTCGACGAGAAGCCAGTCGGGACCTTCATACTGAGCAGGCATTCAAAGAAGATTTCCTTCTCTTCTTTGGTAAGAGCGTAGCTGGCAGGACCTTCGTACTGCTTTGGAGGCATGCCGTCTTTTTCGTGCAAACGTTGCAGGTCCTCCCGTGCCTCAGCTGTATCTTTTGTCTTCCCATACACGCCCAAGAAGCCTAGCAGGTTCACACAAAGGTTCTTCGCCACGTGCATCACGTGGATCGAAGAGCGGACCTCTAGGTCTTTCCAGTAGGGTAGGTCCCAAAATATAGATTTCTTCTTCCACACGGGTGCGTGATCACCAGTACGCATGGCGGCTTCTTCCGGTGATCTGCCTCGCCTTTGAAATGCTTGCCTTTCTTTTGACATTGATGGTTGGTCGGAAGAAATCAACGAGGGCCCAGGTACACATTCTTCCTGCAGCTTCCCAGGTATATACTTTCGGTGTCAGCTAAACAGTGCGTGCATGCGTGGTATCCCTTGTTTGTCTGTCCTGAAAGGTTACTAAGAGCGGGCCAATCGTTTATGGTCACGAACAGCAACGCCTTTAGGTCAAATTCCTCCTATTTGTGCTCATCCCACGTACGTACGCCGTTTCCATTCCACAGCTGTAAAAGTTCTTCAATTGATGGCCTTAGGTACACATCAATGTCGTTGCCGGGTTCCTTAGGGCCTTGGATGAGAACTGGCATCATAATGAACTTCCGCTTCATGCACATCCAAGGAGGAAGGTTATACATACATAGAGTCACGGGCCAGGTGCTGTGAGCTGTGATTGCTGCTCTGCTCCCCGAAAGGATTAATGCCATCCGCGCTTAAAGCAAACCATACGTTCTTTGAGTCACTGATGTCTACTATGCAACCTTCTCCTTGTAGACGTTGTTGGGCCTGCAAGTGCACAGGTTTGTAGGACAGTAGCAAATTTCCCTCGAGTGGATGACCTAAGGTTTATCAATCCGTAGGAGGTGTAGGATGAAGATGGTCTCTCTCAAGCAACCCTGCAACCAAATAACAAACAGTCTCTTGCGCCAACACACCCAATACAATGGTAAATTGTATAGGTGCACTAGTTCGGCGAAGAGATGGTGATACAAGTGCAATATGGATGGTAGATATAGGTTTTTGTAATCTGAAAATATAAAAACAGCAAGGTAACTAATGATAAAAGTGAGCGTAAACTGTATTGCAATGATAGGAAACAAGGCCTAGGGTTCATACTTTCACTAGTGCAAGTTCTCTCAACAATAATAACATAGATAGATCAAATAACAATCCCTCAACATGCAAAAAAGAGTCACTCCAAATCCACTAATAGCGGAGAACAAACGTGGAGATTATGGTAGGGTACGAAACCACCTCCAAGTTATTCTTTCGGATCGATCTATTAAAGAGTTCGTACTAGAATAACACCTTAAGACACAAATCAACCAAAACCCTAATGTCACTTAGATAATCCATTGTCACCTCATGTATCCATGGGCATGATTATACGATATGCATCACACAATCTCAGATTCATCCAACCAACATAAAAGTACTTCAAAGAGTGCCCCAAAGTTTCTACCGGAGAATCACGACGAAAACGTGTGCCAACCCCTATGCATAGGTTCCCAATGTCACGAAACACACAAGTTGATCACCAAAAGATACATCAAGTGGATAAATAGAATAACCCATTGTCACCACGGTTATCCCACGCAAGACATACATCAAGTGTTCTCAAATCTTTAAAGACTCAACCCGATAAGATTATTTCAATGGGAAAACTCAATTCATTACAAGAGAGTAGAGGGGGAGAAGAAACATAGGATCCAACTATAATAGCAAAGCTCGCGATACATCAAGATCGTGCCAAGTTAAGAACACAAGAGAGAGAGAGATCAAACACATAGCTACTGGTACATACCCTCAGCCCCGAGGGTGAACTACTCCCTCCTCATCATGGATAGCGCCGGGATGATGAAGATGGCCACCGGTGAGGGTTTCCCCCCTCCGGAAGGGTGCCGGAACAGGGTCCCGATTGGTTTTTCGTGCCTCTGGAGGCTTGCGGCGGCGGAACTCCCGATCTATCTTCTGTTCTGGAAGTTTTACGATACGTAGGTATATATGGGTGCAAGGGGTACGTCGGTGGAGCTACGGGGGCCCCACGAGGCAGGGGGGCGCGCCCCCCACCCTCGTGAGCACCTCCCGTATCTTCTGACGTGGGGTCCAAGTCCATCAGGTGGGTTTCCTTCCCAAAATAACTTCTCCAGTTGATTTCGTTCCGTTTCGACTCCGTTTGATATTCCTTTTCTCCGAAACACTGAAATAGGCATAAAACAGCAAATCTGGGCTGGGCCTCCGGTTAATAGGTTAGTCCCAAAAATAATATAAAAGTGGATAATAAAGCCCAATATTGCCTAATACAGTAGCTAATATAGCATGGAGCAATCAAAAATTATAGATACGTTGGAGACGTATCAAGCATCGTCCCCAAGCTTAATTCCTGCTCGTCCTCGAGTAGGTAAATGATAAAAAAGAATTTTTGATGCGGAGTGCTACTTAGCATAATTCTTTATTGTGGCATGAACATTCAGATCCGAAAGATTCAAGATAAAAGTTCATATTGATAAAAGAAATAGTAACACTTCAAGCATACTAATCAAAGTAATCATGTCTTCTCAAAATAACATGGCAAAAGAAAGTTCATCCCTACAAAATGATATAGTTAGGCTATGGTTCATTTTTGTCACACAAAGATGTTCCCAACTTCTATACCCCCGATGACAAGCCAAGCAATTGTTTCGTACTTAAATAATCTCAAACTTTTTCAACCTTCACACAATACATGAGCGTGAGCCATGGATATAGAACTATGGGTGGAATAGAATATGATGATTGGGGATTGTGTGGAGAAGACAAAAAGGAGAAAGTCTCACATTGACGAGGATAATCAACGGGCTATGGAGATGCCCATCAATTGATGTCAACATGAGGAGTAGGGATTGCCATGCAACGGATGCACTAGAGCTATAAATGAATGCTCAACAAAAGAAAACTAGTGGGTGTGCATCCAACTTGCTTGCTCACGAAGACCTAGGGCATTTGAGGAAGCCCATCGTAGGAATATACAAGCCAAGTTCTATAATGAAAAATTCCCACTAGTATGAAAAAGACAACTTACGAGACTCACTATATGAAAAACATGGTGCTACTTTGAAGCACAATATATGAGACTCACTACATGAAGAACAAGGTGCTACTTTGAAGCACAATATATGAGACTTACTACATGAAGAACAAGGTGCTACTTTGAAGCACAATATATGAGACTTACTACATGAAGAACAAGGTGCTACTTTGAAGCACAAGTGTGGAAAAAGAGATAGTAACATTGCCCTTTTTTTGGGCCTTTCTTTTTTTCTTTTTGGCCTTTCTCTTTTTTTTGAGTGGGCAATGCTCTAATAATGATGATCATCACAACACTTCTATTGATTACAACATAAGGATTACAACTCGAAACTAGAACAAAATATGACTCTATATGAATGCCTTCGGCGGTGTACCGGGATGGCGCAATGAATCAAGAGTGACATGTATGAAAAATAATGCATGTTGGCTTTGCCACAAATACGATGTCAACTACATGATCATGCAATGGCAATATGAGAAAAATAAAGTATGTCATGATGATCGGAACGGTGGAAAGTTGCATGGCAATATATCTCGGAATGACTATGGAAATGCCATAATAGGTAGGTATGGTGGCTGTTTTGAGGAAGATATAAGGAGGTTTATGTGTGATATAGCGTATCGTATCACGGGGTTTGGATGCACCGGCGAAGTTTGCACCAACTCTCAAGGTGAGAAAGGGCAATGCACGGTACCGAAGAGGCTAGCAAAGGCGGAAAGGTAAAAGTGCGTATAATCCATGGACTCAACATTAGTCAAAAGAACTCATATACTTATTGAAAAAATTTAGAAGTCATCAAAAATCAAGTACTACGGCGTGCTCCTAGGGGGATAGATTGGTAGGAAAAGACCATCGCTCGTCCCCGACCGCCACTCATAAGGATGCACAAGCCAGGTACACTTCATGTTTCAAATTTGTTACACAACTTTAACCATACGTGCATGCTACGGGATTTGCTAAATTCAACACAAGCATTCTTTAAATTCATAATTACCCAACTAGCATGACTTTAATATCACTACCTCCCTATCTCAAAACAATTATCAAGTATCAAACTTTTCTTTGTATTCAACGCACTCAAAAGAAAGTTTCACATATCTTGAATACCAAGTATATTAATTTTAAGCAAATTACCATGCTATTAACGACTCTCAAAATAATATAAGTGAAGCATGAGAGTTCATCTATTTCTTCAAAAAAAAACCCACCACCATGCTCTTAAAGATATAAGTGAAGCACTAGAGCAAATGACAAACTACTCCGAAAGATATAAGTGAAGAACAATGAGTAGTCGAATAATTGTGCAACTATGTGAAGACTCTCCCATTTAATAATTTTACATCTTGATACTTTATTCAAACAGCAAGCAAAGCTAAAGAAAACTACACTGCAAGGATAGCACAACTCATGTGAAGAAGCAAAAACTTAGGCTCAACCGATACTAACTGATAGTTGTTGAAGAAGAAAGGTGGGATGCCTACCGGAGCATCCCCAAGCTTAGATGCTTGAGACTTCTTGAAATATTATCCCAGTACTTTCTCTCGATTTTTCTCCACTGCGACCCGTCTACGGGTGCTCTCAACTTCCCGTCTTTCTTAGGTCCTCACTGTGCCATCGCATCAACTTGGCATAATCTCCGTTTCTGAACAGACGTTTCAACCGTGGTATTATAGGAGCATACCACACCACCTTCGCAGGAACCCTCTTCCTGGGAGGCTCACCGTCAACATCACCAGGGTCATCTCGTCTGATCTTATACCGTAATGCACCGCATACCGGGCATGCGTTCAGATCCTTGTACACACCGGGTAGAGGATACAGTCATTAGGGCTTGCATGTATCTTCTGCACCTCCAATCCTAGAGGGCATACGACCTTCTTTGTTGTGTATGTACTGCCGGGCAATTCGTTATCCTTTGGAAGCTTCTTCTTCAATATTTTCAGTAGCTTCTCAAATCCTTTGTCAGCCACAGCATTCTCTGCCTTCCACTGCAGCAATTCCAGTACGGTACCGAACTTTGTGTTGCCATCTTCGCAATTGGGGTACAACCCTTTTTTGTGATCCTCTAACATGCGATCGAACTTCAGCTTCTCCTTTTGACTTTCGCATTACGTCCTTGCATCCACAATGACCCGACGGAGATCATCATCATCGGGCACATCGTCTGGTTCCTCTTGATCTTCAGCAGCTTCCCCCGTTGCAGCATCATTGGGCACATCATCTGGTTCCTCTTGATCTTCAGCAGCTTCCCCCGTTGCAGCATCACCGTATTCAGGGGGCACATAGTTGTCATCGTCCTCTTCTTCTTCGCCGTCTTCCATCATAACTCCTATTTCTCCGTGCCTCGTCCAAACAATATAGTGTGGCATGAAACCATTGTAAAGCAGGTGGGTGTGAAGGATTTACGGTCAGAGTAAGACTTCATATTCCCACATTTAGGGCATGGACAACACATAAAACCATTCTGCTTGTTTACCTCAGCCACTTCGAGAAAATCATGCACGCCCTTAATGTACTCGGAGGTGTGTCTGTCACCGTACATCCATTGCCGGTTCATCTGCGTGCATTATATATAATTAAGTGTGTCAAAAACAATTAGAGAACATCATGAATAGATAATTAAGTGACCAAATTAATAGAAGTTCATCATCACATTAAAACCAAAGTACATACATAGTTCTCATCTAACAACATAAAGCTCTTCAGAGCATCTAAATTAATTAAACCATACATTGAAACTATGTAAAACATTTCAATGCGAAAACAAATGCGATCATAATCGCAACCAAGGTAACAATTGATCCAACGGCATAATGATACCAAGCCTCGGTATGAATGGCATATTTTCTAATCTTTCTAATCTTCAAGCGCATTGCATCCATCTTGATCTTGTGATCATCGACGACATCCGCAACATGCAACTCCAATATCATCTTCTCCACCTCAATTTTTTTTATTTTTTCCTTCAAGAAATTGTTTTCTTCTTCAACTAAATTTAACCTCTCGACAATAGGGTCGGTTGGAATTTCCGGTTCACATACCTCCTAGATAAATAAAATCTATGTCACGTTGGTCGGCATAATTTTCATAAACAATAAATGAAGCAATAGTTATAAAGATAATATATACCACATCCGAATCATAGACAGGACGAGGGCCGATGGGGGCGGATACCAAAACCATCGCACTATATAATAACAAGCAATAAAATAGTAAGAAAATTATAAAAGTATCTATCTAAAGCAAGAATTTTTTTCTTTCAGAAAGAAGATAAGGACAAGAGGCTCACCACGGTGGTGACGGCGACGGGATCGGCGCGGGCGATCAACGACAGTGAAGAGGGCGACGGGGCTTGACGGGCCGCTAATATAAACCTAGACAAATCTCGGGAAAAATAGAGTTCGGAGGTCGTGCTTTAAGAGGAGAAAGCTTAACTAGTGTGGCTCGGGCATTTCATCGAACACCTCATGTGCATAGGAGGTGAGCTAAAGCCCTCCCCTCCCCGGCCAGAGAAAAACAGAGCAGTGGAGTGCTCTGCTCGCAGGCGAGGGGTATATATAGGCACCTCAATGGTCCCGGTTCGTGGCACGAACCGGGACTAAACGGAAGCCTGTTGTCCCGGTTCAAGCCACCAACCGGGACCAATGGTGGTGGGCCAGGAGCCAGGCCCATTGGTCCCGGTTCGTCCCACCAACCGGGACCAAAAGGTCCAGACCAACCGGGACCAATGGCCCACGTGGCCCGGCCGGCCCCCTGGGCTCACGAACCGGGACCAATGCCCCCATGGGTCCCGGTTCTGGATTGAACCGAGACTAATGGGCTGGCCCGGCCTGAACCAAAGCCCTCTTTTCTACTAGTGCTAATACTTTCTGGTTCGTCTTCTGCTGCAAGAAGCAGAGGAGAAGAAACATACAACGAACACATCCAAAGCAACACTGTCTCCGTTTTGCACAACCGCGCAGACGACAGGAGAGGAGATTGCTACAAACTTGTTCCACTTCCCGAGGTACCATGCCTAAGAACCTTCGATCATCACAGGCAGGGAAAGCCTAACATGATTTTTTGAAGGAACCCTAGACTTGTCGTTTACCCCCAAGAAACCCTAATCAAGACCAGGTGGTGATGCTATATCACCCCTTGGTCAGTCCGGGCAGGTCCCAGGGCAAAACGGCAGCACAGGATAAGAGCATCTACAATTTGATCTCTCAAACACGCCTCATATGCCCGGGCGGGTCGCCCGGTCACTAACCGGTCACGTTTTTTCAACCCAGACACACGCCTCAAACGGACCTCAAACGCTCGAGCTGACCGGTACCCCCCCCATATCTAGCTAAAATATGGGGGCGATAGGCACGCCAGCCACGTCGTTCTGATGGTGGGGTCCCACGTGGAAACACCCGAAAACCTAACGGTCCGACGGACGCCGCGTCCATCGCCGCGGTGTGAATGCCGCGTGGCGCTGCTCCGGCTTGCCGCCCAAGATGAAATCCGGCTATTTAAGCCGGCCGGCGTCCCGCAACCCTAACCCATCCCCCTCTTCCCTCTCCGCACCGCCAGTCTGAGCCCCACCACCTCCTCCCTCTCCCGCTCCGGTGCTCTGCCCACGGTCAGACGCTCCGCCCATGCTCCGGCACTCCGTCATGGTCCGGAGCAAGATCATCAACTACGCCATGCTAACGCCGGAGCGCCGCTACGAGATCCAGTAGAAGATCCGGGCGAGGCAAGCTGCGCGCGCCGCCCGCATCGCTGCCGGGCTGCCTCCGGACTCGCCTGAGCCGGAGGAGGAGAAGGAGCAGCCGAGGGAAGAGGAGGGGAGGAGATGCCACCGGTGGAGGTGGAGGAGCCAGACCAGCACATGTCGGCCTTCAACATGGAGCGGGCGGAGGCGCAGTTCGTTGTCGCCCAATCCGACGAGATGGCTGAGCAGCATGCCATCCTGGAGTCCATTTGGGATGAGGCCTATATGGAGGCCAACCAGGTGTTCCTCCGGCGGGAGCAGGCGGAGTCCGACGCGCTCTTCACCGAGCTCGACGCGGTGATAGAGGCAGAGGAAGCCGGAGCGGAGCAGCCGGAGGAGGCGGAGCTGCAGCTGCCGCCCATGCTGCAGGAACCAGGCACGGAGATCATCGACATCTCTGACGACGAGTAGCTAGTTGATCGACGGTAGTACGTAGGTTTATTTTAGTTTGCATGTCGGATTTGAGAATCTAATATGAGATGTCCGGATGCAGCAAGTGAAATTTTAGGCACGTTCATGAACGTTTGAGGAGCCATATTTGTCATATGTGGCTGCAGATGCTCTAAGCAACTAAGACAACCGCGAGATTGCCCTGAGAGAACAAGAAACCTTAACGAGTGGAATTCCACATTACTTTTTGGGTGAAAGCGAGCCTGAGATGGCACGCGGGAGGACATAGGCTCATTTTTTTCAAGTTTTTTTGTTTTTACTTTTTGGCTTTCTTTTTTACTTTTCTCTTCTAAATATTTTACATAAATATATTAAAAAACATTGACATAAAACATTTGAACAAAATGTTAATCATGTGTTTGAAAAATGTTAAATGTGTATAGAGAAAATGTTTCTTATGTATAGGGAACATGTAATAAAAATATATATATAACGTGTGTGAAAACAGTTGACCATGTATTAAAAAATGCTAATTAAGCATTTGAAAAATATTAAAACAATTATTTGAAAATGTTAATCAAGCATTTAAAAAATGTTAAATGTGTACATGAAAAATGTTGATGATGTATTCAAAAAATGTTAAACAAGTATTTGAGAAATGTTAATCAAGTATTTAGAAATATTAAATATATTTCAAAAAATGTTGATCATGTTTTCTAAAATAATGAAGAACTTGTATTTAAGAAATGTTAATCAAGCATTTAAAAAATATTAAATGTGTATAGAAAAATATTGATCATGTATTAAAACAAAGGATTAATCTTGTGTTTGATTTTTTATTCAAGCATTTGAAAAAATATTATATGTGTATAAAAAGAGGTTGACCACGTATTAAAAAAAATGTTAATCTTTAGTGGAGATCCTCATGTTTAGCTGGCGGGCGAAGCAGAACCAAGACAAGGTGATCAAAGGAATGGACATTCCTGCAGAACCAAGACAAGGTGATCAAAGGAATGGACATTCCTTCCCGTTCCTGATGCTTGGTCACAAAGTGCCGTCGAATCATTGGAATCACCTGGTTATTCTTCACTCGATAGCACTCTCGATCGTTACCGCTCGCACACCCCACGAGGCCACGACCAACGCCGCGCTCCTGTGTTTCCCTCGATAGCAGCCGCCTCTCCCCTCGTCTCTCTGGCGGCGCCCTTGGTAGACGGCGACCTGCAGCGGCCGACGCCTCTCCTCTCCCGCGACTCGCAGTGCCTCCCCTTAATCTCCGACCTCCTTCCCGCGGCTGGCCAGGTCCTTCTCTCAATCTGCCTGCACCCCTGCAAGCCGTGTAGGTAAATTTCTCTGACACATTTCCCAATTTTCTTCCCCTAAATTTCACTTTAGGTCATCATCTGTGGTCAAGTTTCCATCTGTATGTAATGTAACAGAGACATGTTGGCAGAACTAGTAAGTATTTTTCAAGTAACAAATCCCAGCACTGAACCACAGTTTTTACTCAAATTAAGGAGCTCAGGTGAGCCCTATATTTCAATTCGTCAAGAAATAGATAATACACACTCACGTTTGTCCGGTTCAGCTCAAAAAAAGAAACACCAACTAGCCCTCCCAAGCAACATGCAAAACAGAGCAGCAACGATTGCCCTCAACTGAAGCAGAGTACTAAGAAGACTAGGCCCATAAGGGTTCAATTTTTCTGGTTTTTCTGGATTTTTTTTTACCTCTACCGATTGAGCGACACACGTGTGCATGGTAGCTTTTGTGGAGTGGTTCATTGCTCCCTTGAACTGTGTCTGTTTCTTCTAGAGATGCATAGGCTTATCTTGTCTCATGTGTCTCATGTGTGTCATGTGAGAAAAACATATTAGCTGCATGGGCTACTGCGGGTGTGCTGCTGCATGGCTCATGCATGCATGCAGGTGTCCACCTTTGCATGTTTGGAGTTTCAAGTTTGCACTCCTGGAAGGTTCTTCCTTAAAAAATAGGTGTATGGGCTGATTTTGTCTCATGCCAAAAGATTAGATTGACTGCACCCCCGGCTCTTCTAGAGATGTATGGGCTGGTTTTGTTTTGTCAATCGCTACATGGCTCATGCATGCATGTGGCCACGTTTGCCTGTTGTATAGTTGTCTCTCTGTGCTATGGATGGACACGTTGTATTCTTGGTCTTTCTGGTGGGTTTTTTCCATCTCCTTTTGCGTATAAAAGCCTCCCATGGCATGGGTCTCTCCAGTCACGGCTGCGTCCAAACCGCTCCTCACCCATAGCCCATCTCTCCTCCCATTGCTGCCCTCCAGCCTTCACCCGAGATTCCGTGGCGCGCTACGTCGCCGCTCTGGCTGGCCGGCCGGGATGTGCCTGCAGACTACAACACGAATCGGGAGAGCCGCGCACCATCGTCTCCTCATGGATCTTCCTCGGCTCCGGCTCCCTGGCCTCAAGGCGGATGTATATGGCACGCCTGCAGCTGACGGTGGATAGCTCGCTGCCCTGCTGTTCTCCATCCTAATCGGCTCCCCTCAGCCTTCCCTAGCTTTGGCACCGGCCACCGGTCCCCTCCATCTGCCCCATTGCCGCATCGCTCCGTGGTCGCGGTTCCTGCCTCATCTCTTGCGAAGGTATGCATCGCATCTACCTTTCCTCTCCTCTAGTCTGTGTGGTTTCCTTGTATAAGTAAATGAGTTATTAGTACTAGAATTTCAGATATAAAGTTGGGTGCATATGGTACAGATTCTTAATCTAAGAATAATGTTTATGTACTGTGTGCAGGTCTGTGGTGAGGACACAAATTTGGGGGTCCAGCTCCTTGCGTGAATGAAGGAATTCTGATAATAAGATATTAGATATTGATATGTGATCTGTATGTCACACTTGACTTCATCATCCTTTGTTTTCAGATGTACTAGATCGTCGATGGCGCGCGTTGCTGCGCCCGTCTATTTTGACTCAGTTGCTAAGGTATTTAGTAATTTATATACATTTGTATGCCACATTATCAAGTATTGTGTTTTTCTTGTGACTTGTTCTTATTGCCTTCATTTTCCAAAATATTGGTATGTAAATGAAGAGGAATACGACTGGTTAGCAAGAAACTTAGTGTGGCACTCGTTGTTATGACTGTCTATTTTTTCCATATAATAGTACAAACTCTTGCTAATACATAGTGGCATGAAATATGAAATTTACAATACTAATGGATTTTTTGTCTTTTAAGAACAACATTAGTAATAGAATTTTACTATAATAAGTAGTGGTATGAAATATGAAAAATCAAATACTAAACAGTTTTTTGTCATTTAAGAACACCAATAAATTGAAGTTTCTGGACTAAGAAACATAGCACCAATAGGTACTTCTTCTTGTATTATAGGAAAATAATAAACAAAAGACATGGAAGAGTAAATATGTCTGCTTCAGCTGTAAGACAAGTCACTATACAAAATATGCACCATGAACACATGGTGTCCACAAACAACTTTATAACAAAATGGCATCACAAATTCCCCAACTTTGTGCACAAGGAACTCAAGATTTAAGGGCTTACTCCCTCCATCCCAAAATGTAAGACGTTTTTTTGACACTATGGTAGTATCAAAAAATGTCTTACATTTTGGGGCGGAGGGAGTATATGATATGTAATTTTCAGAACGTTTAATAATGCCGTTGCAGGTTCTCATGACCTCTTTCAAGGCTGCCTATATCCTGATATTTGAAACATGATTCAAAGCCCATATTTAAATCTACATGAGAATTTCCTTAAATCAGCAAACGTTCATTTGAGAATTTCCCAAACTAAGACTATATGTGCGGCTACCAAACGGAGCAAACCTTACCGAGTATAGGTTTCTTGATTTGCATCTCCTGCCACTCCTAGGAACTGAAATGAAGTCGGCTAATTACCCCTTTCTGGAATACACAAAATCCATTACCAGATGTGTAAAGTGATGAATGGAACACAAAGAATCCATTAGGAACTGCTTATTCCCCATCGATCAACAACAAAGATAATAAGTATGAACTGAAGAGCTGAACTTCTTGTATATTAAAGAACCGGCATGAACCTGCCTCGTGTCTTCTTTTTACCATCATGTTATCTCCAAGTATGTACCTGATCCACAAAATAGTAATCCCATATTATCCTGTATAGCAGTACAACTTGACAGTTGCCACATCAAATAACTTAGCTATCAAAGAGAGAATGTAAATTCATTCTTGCAAAGAGAGGAACATGAACAACAGCTGAACATGTTTGACGGATAACTATGTTATTAACATCTGAACACGTATATGTATTCTGCTAGCAATCAGACCGGAAGAGTGTTGACTAAACAGTTTGTCAAAACACTTCAGCTGTTAGCCCAAGAGGTTATGTCTGATCAATTATTCCACGAAATTGAGTAAATAAAAACAGATTTTGGATGCCATAGCCATACCATCAGGAGGGTGAGTGAACTGCCACTTTGCTGACTTGCACATATCCTTGACTATCTGGTGGAAATTGATAGATCCTCTGGATCGCTAGGCTAGATGATATCCGGTGAACCTACCTTCTCCTGGTGCGGATGAACTCGATCCAGCACCGGCCATGGTGGTGTGGTGACGGCGACGATGTGGACAGAGATGGCGGCGGTGGTGTGCTTCCCGTGAGCACCGCGCTTACCCTAGATCGGTAGGGAGTGTTCGGTGGGGTTTGTGGCGGCGTTCAACCTCGTGAGACGTGGCCCGGCCCCCATCTCTGTTATATAGCGTGGGTCACAGGGGCCCACCAACCATGGTTTGGTTGGGCGCCCCCGATCAGGGCACGAGTCAGGGGCCCGTTCGACCCGTTGGGTTCGAATGGGATAGAGATCAATCTAACATTCTCCCCCTTGATCTCAACTTTACTTTTAACCTTATACTTTCTATTTTATTTGTTTCATCACATATTGGTACATAGTGCATGTTTCATCGTCACAGCTCAATTGCCGATAGAATCATTCAGCTACTACATACGTTTTGTTCAGAAACAAATTCTGTTTCTTTTTGGTCCTATCCAGGAATCATAAGGCTTTCCCTTAAACCCATGCCGGCTAAGTGTTCCTTAAACACATTGGGTGGTAAGCCTTTCGTTAGCGGATCCGCAAGCATATCTTTTGTCTTTATATGCTCGAGACTTATAGTTTGATCCTGGATTTTATCTTTCACAACATAATACTTTATCTCTATTGTTTTGGCAGCATTACTCGACTTGTTGTTGTGAGCGTAAAATACTGCGGGCTGATTGTCGCAGTATATCTTTAGTGGTTTGTGAATACAATCTACCACTTTCAAGTCGGGTACAAATTTCTTTAGCCATATCGCCTGCCCCATGGCTTCGAAGCATGCTATGAATTCTGCATACATCGTGGATGATGCAACTATCGACTGTTTGGAGCTTTTCCACGAAATAGCTCCCCCAGCGAGGGTGAATACATATCCTGATGTGGATTTTCTATCATCTTTGTCCCCCGCAAAATCTGTGTCTGAATACCCTTTTATCTCTAGGGAATCAGATCTCATGTATGTTAGCATGTAGTCCTTCGTGCCTTGCGCATAACGCAATTCTTTCTTTACCATCTTCCAGTGCTCTATGCCTGGATTCTCTTGATATCTACCGAGTACTCCGGTGATAAAGGCTAAGTCGGGGCGAGTGCACACTTGTGCATACTGCAAGCTGCCAACTGCCGAAGCATATGGTACTCCTTTCATTTAATCGATCCCATACTGGTTTTTGCGACATTGGAATTTCTCAAAACTATTGCCCTTAACTATAGGAGCAGGTGTGGCTTTACTCGCATGCATATTATACTTTTTAAGAACTTTTTCTAAATATGCTTTCTGCGATAGTCCTAAGACTCCATTGTTTCTATCTCGGTGAATTTCAATGCCCTAAACATATGATGCTTCACCAAGATCTGTTATATCAAAATTCGAGGATAAGAACTTCTTTGTTTCTTGTAGTAGACTAACATCACTGCTAACAAGCAGAATGTCATCCACATACAAGATTAGGAAAATATATTTTCCATTTTAAACTTTGCATAAATGCAGTTATCCTCAATATTTTCTTTAAATCCAAAAGTTTTAATCGTTTGATTAAACTTTAAATACCACTGTCTAGAGGCTTGCTTTAATCCATAAATGGATTTCTTTCTAGGCGGCATCCCATATTTTCCTTGCCTTCCATGATAAAACCCTTGGGTTGTTTCATGTAGACATTTTCTTTAAATCTCCGTTGAGAAATGTCGTCTTTACATCCATTTGATGTAACTCTAAATCAAAATGAGCAACTAATGCCATTATGATTCTGAAGGAATCTTTACATGAGACCGGAGAAAATGTCTCATTGTAATCTATCCCTTCTCTTTGTGTAAATCCTTTTGCCACGAGTCGTGCTTTATACTTTTCTACATTCCCTTTAGAGTCATACTTAATTTTGTAGACCCATTTGCAGCCTACTGTTTTGGCTCCTTTAGGAACTTCCTCTAAGTCCCAAACATCTTTGGAACTCATTGATTTCATCTCGTCTTCCAATGCCTTCATCCACATCGATGAATGAGGGCTTCTCATGGCTTCTTCATATGAGGTGGGATCTTTTTCCATATGAACCATTTCTGTGTTATAAACTTTAAAGTCTGTAGAAATAGTTGACTTTCTTGGTCTTGTAGACCTTCTAAGGGCCTCGGTTTCTGGCACATTTTGTGCCTCAACTTCTGGCACTTCTTCTAAAATTTGTTGCTGCACCTCCCTTTCATGCTCAACAACGGGTTCAGTCGGCTCCTAACGGACAGGTTCCGGGTCTGCCCCCATAGTTGACATGGGTGGAGCTGCAACTGGTAGTGAGAAAAATGGCTCCTGAATCATCGGATTAGGTGCATGAACCCTCTTCTCCTCAAGATCAATTTTCCGAGCTACCAAGCTCCCCTCATCATTTTGTCCTCTAAGAAGACTGCATGTCTCGTTTCTACAAACTTTGTATATCTGTCTGGGCAGTAGAAACGAAAACCCTTTGATCTGTCTGGATAGCCAATGAAGTGGCAACTCACTATTTTAGGATCTAACTTTCCAATGTTTGGATTAAACATTTTGGCCTCAGCAGGGTACCCCCACACCCTGAAGTGTTGTAGGGATGGCACCCTTCCTGTCCATAGCTCGTACAGTGTTTTGGGCACCGACTTGCTTGGTACTCTATTGAGAATGTGAATGGCAGTTTTAAGCGCCTCCATCCATAATCCCAATGGCAAGTTGGAATAACTCATCATGATATGCACCATATCCATAAGTGTACGGTTGCGCCTTTCAGCTACTCCATTTTGCCGAGGCTCGCCCGACATTGAATACTGGGCTACAATGCCAGTCTCCTGCAAGAACTTTGCAAAAGGTCCAAGGACTTGGCCATATGGAGTGTGCCGACCGTAGTACTCTCCCCCACGGTCGGACCTGACTATCTTTATTCTTTTATCATGTTGATTTTCAACTTCAGCTTTGAATATTTTAAATTTATCCAACGCTTCAGATCTTTCTTTGATTGGATAAATATATCCATAGCGAGAGTAATCATCTGTGAATGTTATGAACGAGTCATATCCATCCACACTTTTCACCGGAAATGGTCCACAAATGTCAGTGTGAATGATTTCTAGTGTGCCTGTGCTATGGATTGCACCTTTTTTGATTTGTTTTATATACTTTCCTTTAGTGCAATCCATGCATTGTTCTAAGTCTAAAAATTCTAACGGAGGAAGAATTTCACTCTTGACTAATCTTTCTATTCTTCCCTTGGAAATATGGCCCAAGCAACAGTGCCATAATTTTGATGAGTCGAATGTTCTCTTTCTTTTCTTTTGTTTTTTATTCGCGGAAACATATTCTTTCACATTGCATACTGAATAAACTTTTTCACGAAGTGATAACAAATAAAGTTTATCGTGTAGTAAAGCATCACCCACATAAGCATTATTATACCAAATGGCACACTTGCCATGTCCAAAATAACATTCATAATTATCTTTGTCCAAACAAGAAACACTAATTAAGTTTCTATGACATGATGGAACAAATAAAACATCTCAAAGTATAAGATTTAATCCGTCAGCTAACTCCAAGGAGATGTCACCGACAGCTTTAACTTCTGCTTCAACTCCGTTTGCCACTTCAATGCGTCTTTCGCTTCTTAGCGTAGTTCGCGTCGAATGGAATCCCTGTAAAGAATTGGCAACATGAACAGTTGCTCCTGAATCAATCCACCAAGTGGATTTTGAAAACTGTGTATACAAGGATTCATTTACAAATGAAACTCTTTTTGCCATGACTGACTTCAGCCAAGCAGCGCAGTCTTTCTTGTAATGCCCTTTTTGCTTGCAGTGGAGACAAGTGTCTTTGTCCACTAAGACAGGTTGTTGCTGACACTACTAGGAAAAGGCCTACTAATGGCGCACTGGTTAGTATCTGGTATACTAATGGCGCACCGCTGGTGCGCCATTAGTATCTGGTATACTTATGGCGCACCACATAGAAGTGCGCCATTAGTAACAATATTTTTTTAATTTTTTTTTCAAATTTTTTTTTGTTTTTTTCTTAATCTCAATTCACTATGGCTTAATTTCGGGTCAATATGCTTAATCTCAAGTCAAATCGCACTCCGTGGTCAAACTTCCCGAAAGGTCACCCATCCTCACACTACTCCAGCCCAAGCACGCTTAACTTAAGAGTTCTATCCAACCCCAGCAACAGCTCACTTCACAGGCACTTGTTGATATATCTAGCATATCAATCCTATTATACCTTGTTGATGTCTAGGACTTTGTTCATGTTCATGACTATGATAAAATTTTGAAAAATATTTCGATCTTCCCGGTCATATTACGTATCATTTTTTGAAAAAAAATTCAAAACCAATTTTTTTTCTGTTACTAGTGGCGCACCACATCCACGGTGCGCCACTAGTAAGTTTGAAATTTTTTGAATTTTTTTGCCTCTAGATCTTGAAAGCCCCGTAACTTTTTTCTATTAGATTTTTGGGGATTCTGAAAATGTTTAACGGGGTTCCCCCGTTAAATTTGGATGTAAATTTTCGAGTAGATGATTTTTCATATAAAAAAACTTTTTCATCCGAGTTCGTATGCAAAAGTTATGCCCATTTTACAAATTTCCAGAGAGATTTTGCAAATAAAGTCGAAATTCATATTTGTAAATTTTCCCAACAACTAGACCACAGATCACATGGGAAACTTATTTTCTTTTATTTTTTTGACATTTCCGTAATTTTCTTTTATTTTTTTTAAACTGAAAAGGCGATCCAGGGGGGGTGTGCATTCGGTGTTGGGGCAAGTTAGTAATGGCGCACCGTGGGGTGGTGCGCCATTACTAGTTAAACTTGTAATGGCGCACCACACCCACGGTGCGCCATTACTAGTTTTGAAAAAAAACAAAAAAAATGATATTTTTTTTTGAATTTTTTTTAAAAAAAACATAGTACTGGCGCACCAGTGGACAGCGCGCCATTACTAGTTAAAACTAGTAATGACGCACCGAGACATGGTGCGCCATTAGTAACAAATATTATTTTATTTTTTTACTTTTTTTTCAAAACTACTAATGGCGCATGGCGGATGTGGTGCGCCATTACTATGTCAACTAGTAATGGCGCACTATACAACGGTGCGCCATTAGTAACAAATTTTTTTATGTTTTTTTTCAAAACTACTAATGGCGCACCAGGCACCAGGTGCGCCATTAGTAATATATTACTAATGGCGCACCGAGACATGGTGCGCCATTAGAATATAGTAATGGCGCACCACATGACAGGTGCGCCATTAGTGGCCATTCCATCTATAGCCCTTTTTGTAGTGGTGTGATGCTGATGCTGATAGGGAGCTTTGCCATGCTTTGAAGGAGAACCTTTGTTGTTTTGACTGTAGTTCTTTTTCTTGTAATTCTTCACATAGTTGAGTGAACCACCATGTGCGGCTTTGAGTCTGTTCTCTTCTTGGACACACATTGCTATTGTCTTTTCAATGTCCCATGTTCCAGGTGACATATTATAGTTTACAACAAAAGTTTCAAACTTCTTTGGTAGTGAAGCCATGACCAGGTGGACAAGGAGCTTTTGTTTGATCTCCAGATCCTCATCCATGGGCTTTAGCTTTGCTACCATATTGCTCATCCTCAGGATGTGCTCTCTTATTCCATGACTACCACCTGTGTAGCGCTGTGTCACCAGTTGCTCTAACACTTGGGTGGCATATATCTTTGAAGAGCCAGTGAACTGGCTCTTTATCTTTGTAAGCAACTCCCCTGCGGAAGTGCACTCTGCAATGGAGCCCACAATGGTGCTCTCGATTATATTATTTATAAATGCCATGCATTTTTTGTTTACATTGACCCACTTTTGGTTATCTATGAGGTAGGATTGCTCCAAAGGAGCATAGTCCCCCTTCTTTTCAGACCATGTAGCATCATCATCAGTGGCCTCTCTTACTGGCTCTGTGGGTCTGACCGGCTTTGGTTTCTCCACAACCCAGTCAAGATCAGCACAAACAAATGCCAGTTCAACTTTCTTCCTCCACTCAGTGTGGTTGTCACCTCTGAGTGTCGGAACTTCTTTTAGGCAACTCATCAAGTGAAAGCCTCCTGAAATCACAATCTAAGTGACATCAGTATAACAATCATATGCAATAATCTAACGTTGGTCAAATTAAACATACGATTGTCTATGCAATTAAATCTATATTACCATTGGGCAAAATATTAGAAATAAATGCACCTTCAAATTTCAATAATAAAACATGATCATATTATTAATAACGTTGGTCATAAAAAAATAACATAATCATATATATTTTAGTAATCACTTTAACATGCTCTTAAAAACATAATTCTTTTTAAACTTTTATTTTCTTTTTAAAGAGCACTAATAATTATTTACGCAGCGGAAAAAACATGAATAAAAATTCACAAACTTTTTTCTTTTTAAATAAAATTTTCTTTCACCGAATAAAAAATCGTGAACTTTTTTATTTTATTTATAAAAATTCATGAACATTTCTTGTTCTGAAAATTCCCTATTTTCTTTTTCAGAAACTTTTCTATTTTCCTTTTCAGACCATTTTCTTTTACTTTTCTATTTTCTAAAAAAAAATCGTTGGAAAAAATGGCATAGAAAATCTATTAGAAAACTGCCCAAAAAACTGGACAGAAACTAATAAAACGAAAAGAAAACAGCAGCAGGAGCCGGCCTCGACTCAGCCTGGGCCGCCCGCAGCTGTGGCCTCGGCCCAGCTCGCGCGTGGCTGCCCCCTCTGCTGCCGGCCTTGCAGCTCTTTTGGCCCAAAATGCCCACCGCCGCTTTAGGTTATCAATCTTAGCCGTCCGCTGAGATCCAACGCCCACCCGCGGTTCTAGCACGAACAAAAGCGGGTTCACGGCGCAGTCGGGGGAAAAACTAATCCATTTCCCTTCTCCCCGCGCGCCGCTCGCTCCCTCTCTCGCTCCGCGGGGCGTTCTCGCCGGCCGCTCGACCACCGCGCCGGGTCGGGCGCCGGCGACGGCGTCAACGGCCACAGCGCCGTGCCGCGCCACCCTTTGCTTTTCTCGTGTCCTCCCTTTCTGTCAGTACTCTCTCCGTCCACCACATGCAGTGGCAGAGAGGGGCGCGGGTGAGCCCCGGCCGCCGGCGACAGCGGCGAGCCGCCTCAGCGCGTGCCCCCTTTCCCTTCTTTTTCTCACGCAACAGAGAGAGAGAGAAGCGGCGCAGACGAGGATCTGCTCCCCTTGTGTCCGAGGACGGCGGAGTAGTTGGCGGTGGCGCCGTTGCCATTCTCCTCGCCGGTCGCGCGTCCTCCCTTCGGGTGAGCGCGCCGCCGTCGAGGGATTTGGCCGCGGCGCAGACCCCCTCCCCCCCTTTTTTGTTTTGTTTTCTTTTCCGGTGAGCAATTGCTTGCTCCGGTGGTTCTTCTTCCGGACGCCTCGGCATGCCGATGTGCGTCCGAATCGAGAGGAACGGCGCGGCCTTGTGGCGGCGCGATTTCTTTGCCCTTTGCCCCTCTTGTTCTTTTAGGGTTAGGGTTCATGGGGGAAACTTTTCTTTTCTCTGTTTATACTCTTTTTTTTATACCAAAAATCATAGCCTAGCATGGCCTCATACCATTGATAGATCCTCTGGATCGCTAGGCTAGATGATATTCGGTGAACCTACCTTCTCCTGGTGCGGATGAACTCGATCCAGCACCGGCCATGGCGGTGTGGTGACGGTGGCGACGTGGACAGAGATGGCGGCGGTGGTGTGCTTCCCGTGAGCACCGCGCTTACCCTAGATCGGTAGGGAGTGTTCGGTGGGGTTTGTGGCGGCGTTTAACCTCGTGAGACGTGCCCCGGCCCCCACCTCTGTTATATAGTGCGGGTCACAGGGGCCCCCGATGGTTTGGTTGGGCGCCCCCGATCAGGGCGCGAGTCAGGGGGCCGTTCGACCCGTTGGGTTCGAACGGGATAGATATTCAATCTAACAGAAATATCATACATATACAGCGTATCCGCAATGGAGCAAGCAAGGATCTACTGCAGGCTTGGCTGATCATGGGGCTTTGCCAAGCAATAAGTAATAAACAAAACAATTGTCCCTAAACTGAAACTAAAGATCAGACTAAGCTGACGTGAGTCTACACTTATTCTACCCGAAACCTGGAAAACAGAACATCACATCAGAAAGTAAGATCACCCGCAATTAAGTTGCAAAGAGTCCCTTCGGGAATTTCAGGTCGTGTCCCTTCATTAGCAACTTCATACACCACCTATAAAACACCAATTCACAAGGTCAGTCAACAACTTTGAAGCAAAGAAGTTACCAATTTTCAAATCATTCAATCCGTCATATCTTACTACCTTGTTTGGAGATGAAGCCGTCAAGGGATACTGAAAGTACTATTTTTTGGTGCAGTAGCAATTGACAATGTTCTGTCGATCTTACTGACCGGCAGCGGCAGTGCTTGCTTACCCATGAAGTTGCCGGAGATGTTGACTGCACAGAGGTTGGAGAAGGGCGCTATGCCGCTATCATTGACACGACCTTAAGGCCCATCTTGGAGATGTGTGCCACGGGGGAGAAGCCGTTGCCGGACTGGACGATGCTGTTGGCCTGGCGCCTGGGTGACGTCGTCCGCCGCTGTGCAACGCTTGTCCTTGGCCCTTATTACCCGATGCCTCCCCGGCCTCGATGGAAGGCGCGCGGGCCACGCAGTTGGCAACTGCAAAGTCCATGATCTGGTTGTCAACACCGTCGTCCTCCTCGTCGGCGATGCGGATTGCGGAGGTTCTCGCTGTCGATGGTGCTCGCCTACTCGATGACGCGATTGCTCAGCGAGTTGTCGACGCAGAAGGAGACCCACTGGTTTGGGGTCCGCTTCAGCGGCGGCGACCCCCCATCGCCATCTTGTTCTTGCGGTCGGCCAGCTCCTCGTGTGTGTCCGACGTGTACCCGCTGCCGGGGGTGCCTTTGTCGCTCGGGCGAGAGGGGGACGACGTGGCTCGAGGTTGGAATGACAGTGGTGGCGGCGGCGGCGGCGGCGACGCACAGGTCGCTAGAAAAAGGGGAGGTCAGGGTGAGAATCAGAAAGAGAGAGACGAAAGGAGAAGGGACGTAATGGAAAAAAAGAGAAGAGACGTGCTCGCGGGCGTCGTGGGTTGAATGGGCTAAGCAGTAAACATGCCCAATTAACCAGAGGCTAGCGTTTCGGCCTCCCGAGCAGCACCCCATAGCATTGGGCCAGTTTCGGAAGAAATCGCTGTACAGAGAAGATCAAACGGCCAGAAACTTCCAGATCGTGAAAATGAATGGCCAAAAACTCAAATCGCTGAGAGAGCTCGCTTTAGGTTCGGTAATATTGTCCTTAAAATTCTTTACGCATACACTAATGTGATAGCTTGGTCATATTCTGTAACTAATTTAATCACCACAATACTCAGGATTTTTTTCGACTCTCAATATAAAGAACTTCCACTTGTCATTTCACATGATAAGCACTACATTGCATTTTCTTTATGGACCACAATTTATTATTTATAGTTAGGCACAACTGAAGTCTCGAGTGTTCAACCCGTGGATAAGCTTTTTTCAGCTCTCATCTCTATATGGATATGCATTTTTCATGTTAGTGATTCAGGAGTTCCTGCCAAGACTGGCTTTTTAAAGTTAAGTTTGCTTCACCAGTTGGGTTTAACAAGGACATAAATAATTCACTGTTGGTAATTAGAAGAAAAAAATCTGGTTCAAGAAAACTTCTCTTTTGCTTATTTGTTTGCTTCTGAATTTTACTAATCTTTTTTTCATTTTCTTTTTTTCAGGTTAGTAGTACGGGAGTTCTTGTCAAGAATGACTTTTGGAAGTTATGCTAGCTTCATCAGTTGGGCTTTTTCTGTACAAAACTAAGATAATTTATTTTGGTACTTGCGATTAGTATTAGACAGATGGGTGATGCACACATACTTCACCCAGTGTATCTGTTCATGTATGCTGTTATTAGCAAATTAGACAAAATTCCTCTGTTTGTATGGTGTTTGTGATGATGATATCAATTCACTAAACACTAAAATACCGGGTTGTGCTTTCAAATCTAGAAAATTAATTTTCTCTATTGCTTCTTTTCCAGGCAGAAGTATTAGATCTATTGGGTGCCATGAGTCTTACTGTCAAAAAATTATATAAGGAGCGCCTGATGATTATAGGTAACTTATATTAAGAACTTTGTTTTAGCAGCACAATTTGGATAAATTTGCAGTTTTGCACCAATGAAAAAGGTATTACATACCAGATACAAGATAGAAGCCAGGCTGAACATTGTGATCCTACAGCAGATATGCCAAGTGCTTCCTCATGAAATGGATAGTAGTGTCGCTGATGAAAAAAGTAGATCGGCCAATCTAGGTAGCATCAGAAGTGGTCTCCATCAGAAAGTAAACTGCCAATGCCATTCGAGAAGGCTGGACATGCAAAAATTGACAAGAAAGTAGTGTTGGACAGTTCTCTCTGCACCAAGGAAGAAATTCATTTTATTACTGTATAACCATGCTGGCAATCTTTTTCGGATAACAAGAAACAATTTGCTCAAATAATCTCAGCAGAGATAACATTGCGGTCTATCAGAAAAAAAGTTAGCTATTTAATTAAATAGAAAACTCTGTCACTCATTGCAACAGATGCTAAACAATTAGACTAACTGACAGAAAAGTATATATAGAGTAGTTACATTTCTTTATTCCAAAAACAGATGATGGATGTTAATCGTACAAGAACACGAGGATGACAAAATTAAATTGATCACATATATTATCACCACGGGTCGATTTAATTGGTGGTAATTTTTCTTTGTGATGGAAACAAAGTGGAATCAAATGATCCAAACAACCAAAAGAAAGGGAACAAAGGATGCCTACGGAGCTGAATGAGTCAGGGTGCTCTACTACTGGATTGCAAGTAATAATAGGTAGATCCAGCGACTCAGTGGCAGATGTTAATCGACCACACAATGTCAGGCAGCAGCCCTGGCTTTGCCCGGAAGTCACCACTGAAATTACAGCAAGAAATATGAAGTAATTTGTATCTTCCATGGGCAAATGGCTGCCGGCCGGTTGCTTTTGTGCTCATGCTGGGTTGTACCAGTCTATTGACTCCGTCAATGCACCAACCTGGAAGAAGAACAACTGTTTGTGGAGTGGGGAATTTCTTTTCTAGGAGAAAATGATTAGTACGTCTCTAAGTTACTGAACTGCCCCCCTAGACAAAGATGAGTTTAATATTGCCCGTTGACACAGAGAAGGCCTACTATCACATACCGCTTATTGGATTGTCTAACATTAGTCTCATTCCAAACCCCACATATCCAGAAAAGAAGCTTACATCAAAGAGAAAGATACAAATTGGATGATTGGTCTCTATGGAATTGATGTTATACTTACTTTATTTTTGAAAAGGGGATTACCACGGCCTATGCATCAAATGATGCACACAGCCGTGCCATATTATTAAACATAAATCAAGTTCCAGTCAGCGAGTTCCAGACTTATTTCATCAAGTAGTTTTCTTCTGTTTGAACTCAATTTCTTCAATTGCTCTGAGCCGTGAGCTTATATTATCCAGGAGCTCATATATATTTTGCGTTGTGAACTCATTTTAGTTTTATTTATGAAATCATTATGTGAACTCCTTACTCTTTTTTGGAGATGTGAATTCAGATTCATCTATGAATCATGGTTGAAGAGTCCCTTGCCAATGTACGGGTGTCTACATACTTGTGCCACTTGTACCTACAATTCCATTGCTGCCTTTGAATAAGCTACAACAAGTGCAACAAAACAGATTGCAGCAAGTAGCTTATGGACTGAAATTTGCAATATTATTCATTTGTCATATTGTCGCTCACTTGATCCTGGCTGTGAAACTAAACGTGACATGCTATTCTTCATGTAATTTCCAAATTGCAATCCGTAATCAAGCAAAAGATTACAACAAACGTAACTTACATGTTGCTTGCATTCAACATCTTCAGGATCTACACACGCATCCATCTCCTCCTCCGGCCGCTGTTGCCATCACGCCACTTGCTCAGGACCTGCACAAGGCATCGTCTTCTCTTCAGCACCACCCTCACCACTAGAACACTTCTCCAGCAGGGGAGGGCGAGCTGCGCCAATGAACCGAGGGGATGGAAAGCACCCGCAGAGAGCTGCACTATCGCGCGCAGGCGTGGGGGAGAACCCACAGCGAGCTGCGGTATCTAGCGCAGGCATCCGCGAGGTGAGGACGAACTGCGCTGGCGCCTGTAGACGTGGACGAGCACCGGCAGCGAGTCGCAGTGGCTCGCTCGAGCATCAGCGTGGGTGAGCACCGTTGGGGAGCTACGGTTGCTCGCGCAGGCGTGGGCAAGCTAGGGCGGAGAGCTGCGGTGGCTTGCCCTGGCAGCGGTGAGGTTCGACGACGAGCAACCGGTGACGACAAGAGCGAGGTAGCCTGAGAGCAATCCTTATCCAACCAGTCCACACGCATCAGATAAGGTTAGATAGGATCAGGGGCACTTTGGTCCTTTCAGGTGCCTAGAAAATGGAAAAGAAAAAGGGAAAATAATGGAAAAAGGAGAAGTTGCATGGTAATGAAAGTAAACATGAATTGGATGGCATTTTTTAAGCAAATCTTGACGGTGACAATTCTGCGAAGCCCCGTGTTGAAAGTAACAAATAAACAATTTTCTTTAAAAAAATATGATAATTCTAACTTTCTTTTATTGTCAGTTTGGCCCATGTTCAAATTGGGCCACAACGCAGTCAACTGCTTGCAATTGACTAGGACTAATCTGTACACCAAGCGCTCTCACAATCATCCACGGAGGTTACTCAACTCCTTGATTTTCTTGTAGACCGCTTAGTTAATTCAGCGTATTTTGCTCCGTCTAGCCTCAATTTGTTTGAAGTGACTCACATGCTAATTATTTCTTCCTCCCTCCTTAACGTATGTTTGTTTTGATTAATTAAAACTTATTGTGCCAGTCAACTATGTATCAAGCGTATGGATCTGTGTTTTTTTTTGCGAAAGCGTATGGATCTGTTGACTTCTCCACTTCGGTACTACTTATCTTTCGCTCCTCTACTACACCGAAACCATTGTGGCGGTCCAGCAAAAAAAGAACTTTCAATTTGACCACTTTGTTTGAAAAGAAATAAAGATACATGCGTCTAGGTTTACAAACTTATTAAACAAATAAGTAGCTGCTGTGTGCACTTAATCTTCAGCGGGAGAAATCAAGGTGAACAAGGATTCTCAAAACGGTTTGTCTCCAATTTCAAGATATTTTGCAATCTTCGAGAGCGAGGTCATGATTTGGAATCATTGAGAGGCATGTCGTGCATCCAGCAACAACTTCAACATCGTGTTTACAGGGAACAAACCATCAAGAACAATAGCATAAGAACTAGCCTCATCTCTCTACCACTACATCACAGAGACAAACATAGCTTGAGGATCAATATCTCAAATCTAACATGAGAACAAGAGCTTCGCCATTCTGCATCCAATAGCCACTATCATTACCTATTGTACATCATTTATGCATGTACCAAATAGACATACCCTTTTCTTGTATGAACTACTTTGCAATGAATCAACTCTTGGGACGAGTTAACGAACATTCAAAAAAATCAGATAGCGTATTAATCCATGTGGCGCGGCGTGCCGCCGCGCACTACACGCTAGTAAAGCTATCCTTGTAAGGATCCATTCACCCCAACACCCTTACTAGTTCATTACAATACCAAGCAATATCTCTTTCGCCAATCTCATCACACAACTTCCAGCCAAGGTCAAAACCTTTCCATCCTTCAATTCTTCGCAGGGTCGGCGCCCACCCAAAATGTTTGTGAGACCACACAAATTATCCAATGCCACCAGCAGTAATCCCACGCCCGTGCTACCTGCACATCGTGCACTTCTTTTCTCTGTAAGCTAGACGAATAAAATATCCAATATACAGCTTTACAACCTACACAGGTACAGTTGGGATCCATACGGAAAATATTTTTCATGCAATTATCATTCCCCGTATTCCAAATAGACCAAATACCAACCGCTACCCTAGCAGAAACCAGATTCTTATCTTTACCCCTGAAATTCATTACCCAATCACAAAGTCCCTCCATGTTAACAGGAACTGTATTAAGACAACAGGTGTTCCAAATATAACGAGAGCAACCGAACAATTAAAAAAGATATGATCCACTGACTCTTTTCTACTGCAAAAAAGACAATTTTCCTGTACCACACTACCTGTATGATTCAGATTATCTCCTGTTAAGATACTATTTGTGAATGCTAACCACAGTAATAACTTGATCTTATTTAAGTAGAACTTTTACATACCAAAATTTTCAGCAGGGTCGTTTCACTTGAGCTTCAAGAGCTATATGCGTATAATGAACAGAAAATACCCTTATCCACAAATCCTGCTTATTTCTCAGAGTAAAACCTTCACAATCAGTAGGCCCCTTCTAAATTTCAGAGAGTTAAAATTAGTGCTAGGACTCGAGAGCTACAGAGATATCCTTACATAAAAATAAATTGTATAACATGGAGTACTTGTCACTTGTTGTCAGCTAAAATCAACATCCCCTATCCAGAAATCTTCCCAAAATCTAATTCTGTCCCCAGTACCAACTATCCTTTGCATAAACATCCTAATTAAAATGATTAGCTTTCATCATCACTTGCCAAAAATGAGATTGAGCAAGTTTCAGACTACACTGCCAGCTTTACTTTTCTCAGATACTTATGCATCCTAACCAATACCTTAAAATGTTTATAATTTCCATAGCCACTAGTGAACGTGAAGCACAGTTCATCAATGTAGCAACAAGCTGAGCTCTAGACGATGGAGAAAGAAAGGTAGTGGAAAATATGATTAGTAAATACGTACATACGGAGAGCACACCTGATGCAATGTGAATCCTTCTGCGTCAGAAATCAGTTCTCCACCTCGTCCTCACACAAATCGTCATCATGAGCACCTTGGGAGATTCAGATATCAAAATCCATGCAGAAGCAATAAGGTCAGTCTGTCATTGAGAAAAAGAACACATACGTAAGTGCACGAGTAATTAGTTAGATGCGACATGAGTACCTTCTGCTATATGTGGGAGCATATCAATATAAAGCGGGGGATGGTTGGGATGGGCGTGGAGGGCATGCGTCACTGCAGCCTCCGCTTCCCTGGCCTCCCAAACCCTCGCTCTACCACAATACATATGAACCCGGACCTCCCGCCGAAGGGAGAGCAGGTTCCCCTGCAGGCCCAAGTCGAAACGACAGTTACCATCCTCTTTCGCCACCAGCACGCCAAGACTGAACGCAACTGATTCTGCCCTCGGTAAAGCCCCTGGTTCAAACATTATCTGCGCTCCTGATCCACAATCCAAGCGAAATTCTGACATACAGCGAAACCCATCTGCACCGATCACAAGCAGCCGTTGTGTTTGGTGGGTGGTCTGTATCCAAAGAAAGCGAAGGGACAGCAACCCCCCAATGATATCCACGTCCTGCTGCTGCACTTCCTTCACTGACAAGAGGATTAACTGGGAGAGGTTCGAGAGATGCGAGGGGTCTCTCTTTGTCCACCCTCGCAGTGCAGAGAGTTGGCTGGGCATCCAAGACACAAATTTGCAGAGATGTACAGGAGGCATCCAGCATTCTCCCAAGAGATCCATCAGTTCAAAAGATGTTTCTCCGGAATCGCAATTAATATATAGGCTTTCGATGTGAAGTAGGTTGCCCAGAGACTTCACGAAACCTTCATACAAATCCAAACTACCATCCTTGAAGTGAATCAGAAGCTCCCTCATCTTTGCAAGGTTGCCAAGCTCTCGTGCAATAATGTTCACAGAGACCAGGATCCCCCTCAACACTTCAATGGATGTCAGATTCTGCAACACACCAGGAGTTGGAACCACCTTATTGAGATAAACATTTAGGTAGATTAATCTTCTCAATTTAAAAAGAGTGGAAGGCAATTCATCTAGCTCATAATTTCTTTCAAGATCCAACACCTCCAAAAACAGTAGGTTTCCTATCTCGGGCGAGAGTTCCCTTATTCCAGTACCTGCTAGACCAAGATACCTCAGGTGAATTAAGTGTCCAACACCCTTGAGGTTAAGTTGCAGGCTACTACTTTCTCCCAGATTACAGCCCGACAATTCAAGTACACGCAGAACTTCAAACCTGGACAGGGCTGGCATGATATTAATAGCAGATGTAAAGACAGTAATGGACCTCACTCGTGATATACCCGTGAAATTTCTGATAGGTGTGCCTTGATGATCTTTATTTCTATCTTGAAGGGACAAACGACGAACATTGCCTTGAAAAGACATCCCAGTACCATCCAATACATTAACAAACTTCGCTTCATGTGACAAGTTGCAGATAAAATAAAGAACAATATCATGTACACAGCAAGCATGTACCTGGCCTAGAAGATCATATATTGGCTGGATCATACTTCTATCAATGAGCTGGTTGAAGTAGTTTAATCCGACCAAAAACAGGCTAGTCCCTTGGTTCCCACAACGGACAAATCCTTCAGCCACCCACTTCCGTATCAGTGTATCTCTATCAATCTTGCTATCTTCTGGATATACACATAGGTATAATAGACAAGTTTTCAGATGAGAGGGTAGATTATAATAGCTGAATGAGAGTATTCTCCGCATCTCCTCTAAACTGTTATCTTCTGTTAGTCCAGAGCCAAGGGACTGGAGCAGAATGTCCCACTCACGCTTTGGTTTCACCTGGTGGCCACTAGCCAAAGCACTAGCAATAGTAATGATGGCTAGTGGTACCCCACCACATTTTTTCAATATATCTTTAGACACTTGTTCAAATTCATTTGGACTTCCACTCTTGTCGGGAAATATTCTCTTATGAAAGAGCCTTCTGGAATCATCCGTAGAAAGAGGTTTCATTTGATAAACTAAATCATTAGCTGACGAGCAACATGAATTGGATACACTGACTATGCGGGTTGTGGTGATTAGCCGACTGCCTAGATTATTCCTATTAGAGAAAGCCAAGTTGATGCCTTCCCACAATTTTTCATCCCATATATCATCAATTATGACCAGATACCTACATTAGTTCAGAGTGTCAGTGTAAAGTCTATACACATAACAAAAGCTGAGGGCCATATGAATATATGGGTGGAACTATACATCTATAAGTGCACATATTCAGAAACAAACTAATAAGAATCAGGCGTCTCAATCTCGACAATCTGATCTTAATAATTGTCCATTACGAACTGCCAATCAGATGATGAATAAAATCAATACAAATTTAAGATTCAAGGGAGTAAAACACGAAGAGCAAATTGCTGCGTCAATACATAGATAGAAGTACAATTAATTTGTTACTCCGTCTGATCCAAAATAAATGTTTGAACTAAAACCACGACACTTATTTTGGATCGGAGGGAGTACAACGTTTCAAATACTACAATGGTTAGGTAGATCTATTGGAAAGATCGGAGCACTGATTTGCCCGCCAATATACTGTATGGCCGCTGATGAACCTCCTGGAGACTCAAATTTTACATGACATTATCCTTTTGAGTATATTCTGCTGATAGTAAGTTTCTAAACAAGGTGAAAAGGGGAAATAGAATGTGATATCGAAGAGCAAATTTAACTTCTTGCTGTATTAAGAGCAAAAGGGTAGCATTTGGTGCACGATGCACCGTTTAGATATTTGTTTTAATGGGGTGGGTTGGGATAAAGAAAGAACTAAGTGTGTTCTTTCCTTTACATTTTGGTGTATTATTTGGTAGAACTGTTATTATGCTCATTATTTATATCCTTGATGAAATTGTACAACACTGAGATGAATTTCTTAGACCAATGGCAATAAATTTAAGCCACTGTAATTAATGCAACGGGAAGCATTTTACAATTTCTTTAGATAAAGGAGGGTGGATCAAACATATATACTCATACAGTCTTGAAACTTAGTACCTATAACCTTTGCGGTTTACTGACCTTAATGAAAAATTATTCCGAACCGGCTTTCAGTGTGATGGGTACAATGTATTTGTACATTATTAGTTGGACAACTTAGGAAATGGACATATCACAGTAGTATCATTTTTGCTGCAAGTGATGCATACCTCTTGTTCTCGAGGAATTCATGAAGCTTGTTGATAAGCTGCCTTTCATCCAACATGACAACATCTGAGTGGGATTTTCCGAGATCAATAAGGATATCCCTAAAAACCTTCCTGACATCAGGATTCTGACCGACGGGAACAAATGCCCGACAATCAAAATCACCTTTAATCTTCTCATATACTGCTCTAGCAAGTGTGGTCTTTCCCAACCCTCCAAATCCAACAATGGAGATCTTCTTCAGTTTCTTGTTAGATGCATCGTCGCCCTCAATAGAGAGCAAACTCAAGAGGTCCTGATCCCTCTTCCCATAGATGCCAATGAGCTCTGTCGCTTCTGTGTACAAAGCCCGAAGACGAGGATCGATAGCAATTGCTTCGTTGGGATTAAAAGCAATACCATCGAGCTTGTTCCTGCCACGCCTAGCAGCCACCTCCTGGAGTTGCTCCTTGATTTCCTTGACGGCGTCAGCTATCCGATGGTGATTTTTGCCTTTCTTGAACAAGCTGACCATCTTGTTTTTGAGCTCCTTGAATCTGCCGGTGTTGTCGTGAGGCTGCTGATTACCTTCGACGCGTACGAGAAACTTGTCGACGACATCCTCCATGTTGTAGGAGAGCTCTCTGACCTCGTCGGCCCAGAGCTTGACCTGCCTGTCGAGCTGGTCCGGCGGCACGTCGCCAACCTTGATGAGGGCAGCGTGCATGCTCTCAAGCTCCTTCCTGAGGAACTCAACATCTTTCCTGACGCGCTTGTGCAGGTTGTACTCATCCATGAGCAGCTGGCCCAGCTTGGGGAGCAGGCTGCCCATGGCACCCATGACGACCTCCATGAGCAGCTTTCTTTACCACCAATCAGCTAGAAACCTGCAAATCGATGAATTTGAGGAGCTGTAATCGAGCTCTAGAACTGAGTTGCAAACTGAAAACTTAGCAAATCAGCAGATAAGGTCTGGATTTTTGATGCAGAGGCAGGGGGAAATCCTCCTTTTCGAAAAGAAAAAAAGCAGATAATGTGTGGATGTGAAACATTTCAGTAAAGCAGAATAGTAAGAAAGAGGAGATAAATTTAGCAGGCCGCTAGCCGGGTCAATGGATTTGAGGCATCATGCTCTGAATGACTGGAAACTGTATGGTTCTTGCTTGCTGTTCCACTGCTCCTCTTGAATCAAGCAACACAAATCAGACTCTCAAGCAAGATCCGTCAGCGATGGAGGGGACAAGATGGCGCGCTGGTTCACTCGATCTGGAAGAATAAGAAACTAGTCAGTATAATCCATGCTCTAGAACTGAGTTGTCAATCCAAATCGATGAATGTAGGGGTCTGGACCAAGCCCACCTTTGGTGCTTCACCGCAAAGAACACAACGGCAACGTCCTCGTCGGATTGGAAGCGGAAGTGGCGGGTGAGCACCAGATTCGTGGGGGTCGCTTCACTCGATCTGGAATAAGAACTTGTAATTTAGCAAAGCAGCAGATTAACAGAAGGTGTGGATGTGGAAGATTTCAGTATAGCAGAATAGCAAGGAAGTTACCAGGCCGCTAGCAGGGTCACTGGATTTCATGCATGCTGCTCTGAATAATGACCGGAAGCTCCATGGTTCTTGCCACCCTGGACCTGGATTCAATCAACACAAATGGATCAGAATCTCAAGCAGGAGAAGTAATAAGTTTCAGATCCAAGCATTGCTACTTTAATTAACTAGAAACAAATCGACAGGAAATATACCAAAAATGTCACCAATGAAGCAGTCAGTTGGCAGGGGCGAGGCCAGGGGAGGCGGGATAAGATCAGCAACAAGGGCAGATGGATCTTATTCCAGGGAGCGCAATGGAGGCGAGGAATGAGATGGGAGGAAGGGAGCGCTCAGTGGAGATGAGATGAGACGAAGACCAACAACGGCAGTTAATCGAGAGAGAAAATTATTACTCTACTCTAGCACGCTCTTCAAATAATACTAGAGGGAGGGGATACAGAGCCCCACGACCCCTCTGCAAAGACTGATTTGTTTATTCAGAGACACGCATTCAGCCATGCTTCACGTATCATTATCCCTAAATGGCCATTTTGAAATTGAAGCATAATTAATCCTCCATACACGTAACCTCCCGTTTGACAGCTTGAAGTTATGCTAAACCGGGGTTATCCTCCTTTATGAAATAGAATTTCTTGTAGTGATGCTAAACCAAACATCAAACGATTTAGCATCGATAAGGCCAAATTTCAAAAAAAGTTTTTGAAGAAGCCAGTGAAACAAATAAGTTTAGAAAGGGCCATTTAAAGGAAACAACACATGCTTCACTGCATTAAGGGCAATGCATCTCCAACGCGGCTCACCAAATCACCCATATATGTTCTGACGGGACAGTCCAGACACTCTTAGTCTTCCAACACAGACGTCCATTTTGGTTGGACCGGTCCAAACATCCGAAATCCACAATTTGGCCCCAAATTGAAGCCTGGCCGCTCTTCTTGCCGCATTCATCATTGTCGGGCAGGCGGCGAGCCACTCGAGGAGGCAATTGCAGCTATTAAGTGTCGACTGACGACCCCAAACTTTTGTCTCTCATTTCACCACCTGTCCACATCGCTGACGCCCATAGTAGAGCCTTCACCTTCACACCCACCTACCCGTTGGACGCCGAATGTCGTCGCTAAGGGCCGCCGCAAGATCACTTGGTACAAGCAACTGCCGTAGAAGCGCCACACCAAAATAACAACAGAGGTTTATGATGTGAATGCTCGAAGCCATGCCTGCATTTAGGCGAGACCAATGGACGGGGAGGAGGAGGATGGCGACCCCAATGTGATGGCAGAGGTCTACGAGGAAGAGGTGCTCACGAGGGAGGAGGTTCCCGGGGAGGAGGAATAGGGAATGACCGTTGAGGCCGCGGCTTTGGCCAGTGGGGTGGATGGGGTCTTGTCCATGGCAGAGGCAGGGAAGCAAGTCTTCCTCATGCTCTTGGAGGAGCACCCTACGGCCATGACACAACTCGAGGCGGAGCACATAGATGACACAGTCGTTGTTGCGCTCCTCAACGACCTGGAGATCATCCTCGGCAACCAGGCGGTGCTCAAGGCTCATAAGGGCGAGGAGGCGGGGATGCATGACAATGATGCAGAAGTGGCACACGTCGGTGCCTCTGGCGGGTTCGCACAAGCGGCCAATGATAACGAGGTTTGCAGCTCCGGCGAGAGGGGAGGGGTTCATCAACCTAACCTACAATAGCGAGGAGTAGGATATTTAAGTTTTACTTTTTATTAGCTATCTATTGAGTTGATTTGCAAAGAGGAAAGCTAATTAGTTACTAGTAGTCGGCAACCCATGCACCTGCACGGGCTAGGACTACGGCGATATCCCAATACATATTGTATACAATTTTTTTGAATTAAATATAGTACAAAATGGACATACTCATTAATATCTCATGAGTATATTTTACTTATTTCACTCATTGATATCTCATGGGTACAGTTTTAAAAAGAAAGCACTAAAGTGTCTATAACAATATATAAGATATTTTCATTTATCGAAACCGAATTGCAAGCACTAAAGTCCTGCAGGGTTTTAAATAGTTTCCATGGTATGAATTTTTAATCTGGGTATGTTTTGGGAAAGAAAGGAATAAATTTTTAGAACAATATCTAAGATATTTTCATTTACCAAAACTGAATTGCAAACACCAAAGTCATCTCGTTTCCATGGTATGAATTCTTAATCCCTCACTTCCCAAATGGTTGTGTTTAATTTTACATTCTTGTTCGTACTTGAAAATCACATGTAATCTTAGTAATCGTAAATTTCAATGGAAGAAAAAGTATTGAAGTAAACCTTAGAACCGAAATATTGGTTGCCAATAGGACCAACATAAACTAAGTTTCTTCACATTGTGCCATTATACCTACTTTTTTTATTATGACGGCTTTCATTTCTCATCTCGTATCAATTTTTTATAAGATCACCAAAAAAGCACGAAATCACATACCAAAACAATTAGTGTGAAATCAATAGTTCGTGTAGAAGCATCTCGGTAATAATTGATACTTGTTGATGAGATTGTTAAAGGCTACACTTCATGGCCAAGTGATTCAAGAGTCCTGCGAATACTAACCGTGTTTTCTTCTTAAAATATAGTAACCAAAGGGCTGCCAAAACGATTACCTTCTAAAATAAATGATATTAGGGGGCATCACTAATGTATACATTGTTATAGAGAAGGACAAATATATATTGCAACACCTCAATGCTGCGGCAGAAATTTGTACAAACAATTGTACCAAAATTGAAGGAGAATAAGATAGAAAAATTCTCGATGGCCACTAGTAGAAAAGGGGGCTTTTGTCCAGGCCAGTTTAGCCCATTAGTCCCGGTTCAATCCAGAACTGGGACCAATGGAGCTATTTGCCCCGGTTCGTGAGCCCAGGGGGCCGGTCGGGCCACGTGGGCCATTGGTCCCGGTTCGTCCGGACCTTTTGGTCCCGGTTGGTGGGACAAACCGGGACCAATGGTCCTGGCTCCTGGCCCACCACTATTGGTCCTGGTTGGTGGCATGAACCGGGACCAAAGGCTGCCCCTTAGTCCCGGTTCATGCCACCAATCGGGTCTAATGGTGCTGCCTATATATAGCCCCTCGCGCAAGAGCAGAGCACACTGCTCTGTTTTTTCTGGCCGAGGGGGAGAGGGCTTGGTGGTGCTCTAGCTCACCTCCTATGAACACAAGGTGTTCGATGGAATGCCCGAGCCACAGTACTTAAGGTTTCTCCTCTCCAAGCTCGACCGCCAAGCTCCGTTTTCCTCAAGATTGATCTAGGTTTAGCGGTCCGTCACGCCCCGTCCCCGTCTTCACCGCCGTCGATCACCCGCGCCGATCTCATCGCCGGCACCACCGTGGTGAGCCTCTTGTTCTTATCTTTTTTCTGAAAGGAAAATAATTCTTACTTTTATGTTTAGATAGATACTTGTATTATTTTCTTACTTTTATTATTGCATCTTATATAGTGCGATGGTTTTGGTATCCGCCCCCGTCGGCCCTCGTCCTGTCTATGATTCGGATGTGGTATATATTATCTTTTCATAACTATTGGTTCATTTATTGTTTATGAAAATTATGCCGACCAACGTGACATAGATTTTATTTATCTAGGAGGTTGTTGAACCAGAAATTCCAACCGACCCTATTGTCGAGAGGTTAAATTTAGTTGAAGAAGAAAACAATTTCTTGAAGGAAAAAATAAAAAAACTTGAGGAGGAGAAGATGATATTGGAGTTGCATGTTGCGGATGTCGTCGATGATCACAAGATCAAGATGGATGCAATGCGCTTGAAGATGAGAAAGATTAGAAAATATGCCATTCATACCGAGGCTTGGTATCATTATGCCGTTGGATCAGTTGTTACCTTGGTTGCGATTATGATCGCATTTGTTTTCTCATTGAAATGTTTTACATAGTTTCAATGTATGGTTTAATTAATTTAGATGCTCTGCAGAGCTTTATATTGTTAGATGAGAACTATGTATGTACTTTGGTTTTTATGTGATGATGAACTTCTATTAATTTGGTCACTTATAATTATCTATTCATGATGTTCTGTAATGATTTTTGACACACTTAATTATATATAATGCACGCAGATGAACCGGCAATGGATGTACGGTGACAGACACACCTCCGAGTACATTAAGGGGGTGCATGATTTTCTCGAAGTGGCTGAGGCAAACAAGCATAATGGTTTTATGTGTTGTCCATGCCCTATATGTGGGAATACGAAGTCTTACTCTGACCGGAAAATCCTTCACACGCACCTGCTTTACAAGGGTTTCATGCCACACTATAATGTTTGGACGAGGCACGGAGAAATAGGGGTTATGATGGAAGACGGCGATGAAGAAGAGTACGATGACAACTATGTGCCCCCTGAATACGGTGATGCTACTGAACATCAAGATGCACCAGACGATGTGCACGATGGTGCTGCAACGGGCGAAGCTGCTCAAGATCAAGAGGAACCAGACGATGTGCCCGATGATGATGATCTCCGCCGGGTCATTGTCGATGCAAGGACACAATGCGAAAGTCAAAAGGAGAAGCTGAAGTTCGATCGCATGTTAGAGGATCACAAAAAGGGGTTGTACCCCAATTGCGAAGATGGCAACACAAAGCTCGGTACCGTACTCGAATTGCTGTAGTGGAAGGCAGAGAATGCTGTGCCTGACAAAGGATTTGAGAAGCTACTGAAAATAATGAAGAAGAAGTTTCCAAAGAATAACGAATTGCCCGACAGTACATACGCAGCAAAGAAGGTCGTATGCCCTCTAGGATTGGAGGTGGAGAAGATACATGCATGCCCTAATGACTGCATCCTCTACCGCGGTGCCTACAAGGATCTGAACGCATGCCCGGTATGCGGTGCATTGCGGTATAAGATCAGACGAGATGACCCTGGTGATGTTGACGGCGAGCCTCCCAGGAAGAGGGTTCCTGCGAAGGTGATGTGGTATGCTCCTATAATACCACGGTTGAAACGTCTGTTCAGAAACGGAGAGCATGCCAAGTTGATGCGATGGCACAGTGAGGACCGTAAGAAAGACGCGAAGTTGAGAGCACCCGCTGACGGGTCGCAGTGGAGAAAAATTGAGAGAAAATACTGGGATGAGTTTGCAAAGGACCCAAGGAACGTATGGTTTGCTTTAAGCGCGGACGGCATTAATCCTTTCGGGGAGCAGAGCAGCAATCACAGCACCTGGCCCATGACTCTATGTATGTATATCCTTCCTCCTTGCATGAGCATGAAGCGGAAGTTCATTATGATGCCAGTTCTCATCCAAGGCCCTAAGCAACCCGGCAACGACATTGATGTGTACCTAAGGCCATTAGTTGAAGAACTTTTACAGCTGTGGAATGGAAACGGTGTACGTACGTGGGATGAGCACAAAAAGGAGGAATTTGACCTAAAGGCGTTGCTGTTCGTGACCATCAACGATTGGCCCGCTCTCAGTAACCTTTCAGGACAGACAAACAAGGGATACCACGCATGCACGCACTGTTTACTTGACACCGATAGTATATACCTGGGAAGCTGCAGGAAGAATGTGTACCTGGGCCATCGTCGATTTCTTCCGACCAACCATCAATGTCGAAAGAAAGGCAAGCATTTCAAAGGCGAGGCAGATCACCGGAAGAAGCCCGCGATGCGTACCGGTGATCACGTACTTGCTATGGTCAATGATTTACACGTAATCTTTGGAAAGGGTCCCGGCGGACTAGCTGTTCCGAATGACGCTGAGAATCACGCACCCATGTGGAAGAAGAAATCTATATTTTGGGACCTACCCTACTGGAAAGACCTAGAGGTCCGCTCTTCGTTCGACGTGATGCACGTGACGAAGAACCTTTGCGTGAACCTGCTAGGCTTCTTGGGCGTGTATGGGAAGACAAAAGATACACCTGAGGCACGAGAGGACCTGCAACGCTTGCACGAAAAAGAGGGCATGCCTCCGAAGGAGTATGAAGGTCCTGCCAGCTACGCTCTTACGAAAGAAGAGAAAGAAATATTCTTTCAATGCCTGCTCAGTATGAAGTTCCCGACTGGCTTCTCGTCGAATATAAAGGGAATAATAAATATGCCACAGAAAAAGTTCCAGAACCTAAAGTCTCATGACTGCCACGTGATTATGACGCAACTGCTTCCGGTTGCATTGAGGGGGCTTCTACCGGAAAACGTCCGATTAGCCGTTGTGAAGCTATGTGCATTCCTCAATGCAATATCTCAGAAGGTGATCGATCCAGAAATCATACCAACTCTAAGGAGTGATGTGGCGCAATGTCTTGTCAGTTTCGAGCTGGTGTTCCCACCATCCTTCTTCAATATCATGACGCACGTCCTAGTTCATCTAGTCGACGAGATTGTCATTCTGGGGCCCGTATTTCTACACAATATGTACCCCTTTGAGAGGTTCATGGGAGTCCTAAAGAAATATGTTCGTAACCGCGCTAGGCCAGAAGGAAGCATCTCCATGGGCCATCAAACAGAGGATGTCATCGGGTTTTGTGTTGACTTCATTCCTGGCCTTAAGAAGATAGGTCTCCCTAAATCGCGGTATGAGGGGAGACTGACTGGAAAGGGCACACTTGGAAGGGACTCAGTAATATGCAGGGACGGATATTCTTGGTCTCAAGCACACTACACAGTTCTACAGAATATCATGACGCACGTCCTAGTTCATCTAGTCGACGAGATTGTCATTCTGGGGCCCGTATTTCTACACAATATGTACCCCTTTGAGAGGTTCATGGGAGTCCTAAAGAAATATGTTCGTAACCGCGCTAGGCCAGAAGGAAGCATCTCCATGGGCCATCAAACAGAGGATGTCATCGGGTTTTGTGTTGACTTCATTCCTGGCCTTAAGAAGATAGGTCTCCCTAAATCGCGGTATGAGGGGAGACTGACTGGAAAGGGCACACTTGGAAGGGACTCAGTAATATGCAGGGACGGATATTCTTGGTCTCAAGCACACTACACAGTTCTACAGAACTCTACCTTGGTGACCCCGTATGTCGATGAACACAAGAACAGTCTGCGCTCCAAACACCCGGAGCAGTGCGACGACTGGATTACATGTGAACACATCAGGACTTTCAGCAGTTGGTTGGAAACACGTCTCAGAGGTGATATCACTGTTTGTGATGAGCTTTACTTGTTGTCCAGGGGACCATCTTCGACTGTAATGATTTGGAAAGGATACGAGATAAATGGGAATACATTTTACACGATTGACCAAGATGAAAAGAGCACCAACCAAAACAACGGTGTCCGCTTTGATGCAGCAACCGACAAGGGAAATGACACATATTATGGTTACATAGTAGACAGATGGGAACTTGACTACGGAGTAAATTTTAAGGTCCCTTTGTTTAAGTGCAAGTGGGTCAATCTGTCAGGAGGCGGGGTACAGGTAGACCCACAACACGGAATGACAATAGTGGATCTGAAAAATCTTGGGTACACTGACGAACCATTCGTCCTAGCCAATGATGTGGCACAGGTTATCTATGTGAAGGACATGTCTACCAGACCGAGGAAAAGAAAAGATAAGGAAGCGAATACATCATACAATGAGCCAAAGCGCCACATAGTTCTTTCAGGAAAAAGGGACATCCTGGGAGTGGAGGGCAAGACAGACATGTCTGAAGAGTATGAAAAGTTTCATGAAATTCCCCCCTTCAAATTCAAGGCTGACCCAAGCATCCTGATAAACGATGAAGATTATCCATGGTTACGGCGCAATAAGCAAACGACACAAGCGAAGAAAAAGTGAAGACTTTCTCCCGCAACTATTATGATGATACCATGCCAACTTTGTAACAGACGAGTATGATACCATTGTCCGTTTTGTACATGCACATGCTATGCCAACTTTTTCAGAGTTCATTTGAAAACTATGAATTTGAAAACCTCGCCAACCGAAGGGCGCTGACACCGGTTTATAAGCCCGTCCCTCTATACGCCTTGTTGAGCTCACAAACTTGTGATTCACACAAATTTCAAAGAAAACTAATGGCACAAACAGAAAGTTTATAATTTTGCTGACCTAAAAGCAAAAAAGAATTAAAAAATAAAGCAAAAAACCAAAAAAAAATAAATAATGCAGAAAACAAAACAAAAAAACTTGAAAAAAATTAAAAATAGCAACAATAAGTATTTTGTTGTAAGTAGAAACAAAATAAAATAAATAAATAAAGCAAAAAAGTGTTTTCAAATTTGAAAACTAATTGCACAAACAGAAAGTTTATAATTTTGCTGTCCTAAAAGCAAAAAGAATTAAAAAATAAAGCAAAAAACCAAAAGAAAATAAATAATGCAGAAAACAAAACAAAAAAACTTGAAAAAAATAAAAATAGCAACAATAAGTATTTTGTTGTAAGTACAAACAAAATAAAATATATAAAGCAACAAAGAAAACAAAAAAAATGTTTTCAAATTTGAAAACTAATGGCACTAACAGAAAGTTTATAAATGCTGATGCGTGGATGCCTATTGGTCCCGGTTGGTGCCACCAACCGGGACCAAAGGCCCTCCTGCCTGTGCTCAGCGGACAGGCCACGTGGAGGCCCTTCTGTCCCGGTTCTGGATTGAACCGGGACTAAAGGGGTCAGGGCATTAGTACCGACCCTTTAGTCCCGGTTCATGAACCAGGATTAAAGGCCCTCACCAACCGGGACTATTGGCCCTTTTTCTACTAGTGGGCGCACACCTGTGGCCATGACTGCAACTAAGTAACAACAACTATAAGATCCATTGCATCAGTTCATGTCAAGCATAGGGAACATAAGGAATTGTAAAGTAGTACACACTAACTTAAAACGTGATTTATTCTTTCAAACTCCATGATGTTATACTCACTTTTATACTTGTAACTATTAAAATATCATTAAAAATGAGAACTGGTTGTGAAGCTCTCTAAAGAGTATATATTGCAAAAATAATAATATGAAGTTTAAAATTTGTAGATTGACTTGAGATGTATCTAGTAGATGAATTATATCGAATCATAGAAGGCTAATACAATAACGTGCGCACTTCTAAGATAAAGTAGAGGATGGAAACTATTTTCCAACATTGACCACTCATGTGCAGAGATAATAAAATAGATCAGTTCATATGTGCCCATATCTAATAGCAGTTTGCATTAAAGCTAGATTTAATGTCCATCATCCCAAAATAATTATAATATATGGACCCATCCATGTAACATAAATTAGTAGGAATACTCTCACAAACCACTTTCTTTTGCTAAATTATTAAATTTTCATGGAGCCGTTAAAGGTATGTACATGAGCGACTATCGTATGTGGTTATACGAAAGATCTCATGCTTTAAGAAGCCGAATAATATGGTCCAAAAAGTGATACGCGCTGCATATATTCAAAAGACATGGATAAACAAACCTCTACGGATCAAATTAGCGTTGGCACCCATAGCTTGAGTAGCTACAGATAGTCAGACATGTCTTGTCATGCCATTAGAAGCCAATTGTGCATCATGCAAAAGAAGATCAAAATTAGATTCCCTGTTCATTTACGTGTGACTATGCAAAACTAATTTAAAAAATACTATACGATTATTAAATTAATAATCATATAGTTTCCATCCTGGCTTGTATTTTTTTTAGCAAAATGTTGGCATGCATGTTAAATACTTAATCTAAAGAATAACCTCAAATAGACATCCATATTCTTTGAAATGGAAAGAAACAAAACAATCAAAGTTCTGCAAATACAACAACACAACATATATTTTCGTCAATACGTACTGGTATATAATTAGTTGTTATTTATTTTCTGAATGCGGAGAGCTTCAGAGATCGATAAACAGGTTCATTAAAATCATGCAAAGACACATATACAAAGGCAGGTCAACAAACCGAAAATGTTTTTCTCTCCTAACTGAGCCAAACAATGAGCTACCTTGGTGTTCCTTGTTAATATATATAATGAAATCTGTGAAACAGGATTTATCTGAGATGTCAAAATCTTCTATTGTCTACTAAAAGGAAAATATGGGTCGATTAACGTAGACATATCAATTCTATTGAACCACAAATGATTAACTTAATTAATACAACAATTTGGGAGTAGTTCATAGTATTGTTCTTTTTTGTTTGTCTTATAAGAGGACTCAAAGGCTAGGGATCAAGGTAACAGTTCTATTTAATATTGTTTTGGTGTTGAATATAACATATTTTAGTGTTGGGAACCTAGGATTTGCAAAAAATGGCCGATTAATAGTCGACCGGTAAATTCGATTAATCGGCCGATTTCCGATTAATCTCTAATCCCCAGTTGACCGAGACGATAACGATAAGGGATATCCTCAACATTGGTTCATACTGTGTATTTGATTATTCATAAACCTATGCTTTCGTACAATGCATCACACACATTAAATACTTGACGTCTCATGCTAGTAAGACTATATAGATGGAATTGTTGAGTACAGCCTACATGCGACCATGATGACATAAACTAATGCATGAGTAGTGTTCTGCAGACCAAGCGCCAACAAATTATCTAGAAAGATCAGACGTAGTTACAAACTTACAACAAATCCGACAATTGGACAAAAAAAATATAATTTTTGAAGAATAATTGTACCATACCACTCAACATCTGAAATTATTTTGAACTATGTTGGATCGCTGATAAGATCTCGAGATAAACTATGCCAGCAACAACACGTACCAGATAAAAAAGTATTGATTTTACATCAAAGCGAAGCCCTGGAAGGTCCACACAGTATTTCTGAATGACCAATGTGATATAAGCTGTGGATCACTAGGCTAGATTAAATTGGTAGTCCTACCTTCTCCTTGTGGCTCGAGCTCCCGGCGCCGGCCATGATGAGGTGGCCGGTGATGGCAGAGAGTGCGTGAGTGGCAGCGGTGGAGCTTCCCATCGCTTCAGTGCCTCCCTCTGGATCGGATAGGCTTAGGAGTGGGTAGCACTGGCGGTGACGAACCTCGTACCATGTGCCCCTGGTCCCCACCTCCTCTTTATAGCACTGCACGACAGGGGCCCACCAGCCTTGCTTGGGCTGGACGCCCCCGATCAGGGCATGGGTCAAGGGCCCAATGAGCCGTTGGGCCCATTGGTGGAGAGATCAACCTAACACAATGCTCTTATAACTCAATTGCACCTGCCCTAAAAGAATGTGTGATGTGAAATTCTCTAAATCGAATCAGCACATGGATAGAACATGAGACAATTTAATGTGTTGCTTACATGAGATAACTGAAACTTACTATGGTGTAGAGTTCTGGGTTCCGGCCAACACCAAGGTTGCGCAACTTTGACCTAGATGGTGGAATCTTTGGCCATTGCTGCTGCTTGCTATGGAGCCCTGGAGCCATAAAATATGTATGATGCTTCAGAGAGGCCTTGGGAAGGAGTTGCGTCTTCAACATTATGCACTGGCTGATTCTGACAGATGCAGCTTACTGGTTTCGTTGTCATATCGGGGAAGATGTAGCCTAGATTTTTGAATCGATGGAAAAAGAGAGAGGCGAAGGGGAGGAACCCTCTTGCATACGTCAAATCTAGGAGGAGACGACTCTAGTGTTTTTCCAGAGAAACAGAGAAAGATGAAGGTGAGGACTCCTCTAGTGTACATCAAATCTAGGCGCATAGTTTTTTTTAGAGAAACGGAGGAAATCAAGGGGAGGAGGACTCTCGTATCTGGGATAGAAGAGCTAAAAAAGTAGAGCTGGACTCATATAGTTCGTCCTATATTAATTGTATGGTAAAACACTACTACGGAAAAGCCTAGCAGCAGCGCGGGTTTTAGGCCTATCAGTAGCGCGGGTGATGCGCTACTGATAAGGCGCTACAGCTAACGTATAGCAGTAGCGCCTTTCGTCCCACGCTACTGCTATACATGGATAGCTGTAGCGCGCTTCAGAGAAGAGCGCTGCTGATATTATCTGCAGCGCTTTTTACAGGGAAGCGCTACTAATAAGGCGGCGCTACTGCTAACTTTTTTCCCCTTGCTACTACTAGTTTTATTAGTTTTTTTCTGCATATTTGTTTTGTATTTGAATAGGCTTTATACAATAATCTTTGACATATCATACACATACAAATGTAATCATAGCTTATAGATACAACTAGTCTCATCAAATCATGTCATCATCATAATCATCATCCAACACAAACTGATCTCTCGTCATCATCTCGAAAATAGCGATACAAGTCTCGATTACTTACAAATACATCGTCATCCATCTAAACAATGATATACGCGAGAAGAGCTATCACTTTGAGTGAGAGTGGAACTATGCAGTACATGAGTTCGTATCCCTCTCTCACATTAGCGTGAACCTAAACTAACTACTTCCTATCGCTCGGAAACCGGAAACCGGTACACCTGGGCCTGACACTCCGACCACTCGTCGTATATATACTCCTGGTGTAGCACTTCTTCGCCATCGATGATCTATGAACCTGCATTGTCACATGAGTCGATGATATGCAACATATATAGTTGAGCAACAGAAAAAGACAGACTTGGCAAAAATAGAAACAACATATCATAAGCATAAATAACAAAGTTCATCGTACCCAAAATGCCGTAACTAGAGTGATCTTCGCTAGTCGAGGAGGAGGACGGTTTAATTACATCACAAATAAAGTTTCGCCGTGCATAACTCAAAGTTTTGTCATACAGTAAGTATGGACTAAACGGACACATTGTCATATATCGACAATCACTCCACCATGTCGTGCCATCCATCCATGTCAGGGAGATAGTCCCCGAGCTTAGTGAAAGGCTTCATGTCGAGACGCTGAGAGGCTACCCATGTTCGGATGTCTTCCCGCGACATTTGTCTTTCTCCGTAGAACATCCCTGTTTTTCCGACGACCTCCTTCATGATGATTTGGGCAAGTTCGCGCTGGATGTTATAGAACTCAGCTCGAAGTCGATGATCCTCGATATCTTCTATGTCCTTTGCCCATTGCAGAATATGGGCATCGCCGGATCTAGGTGACATGCGAAGGTTCTGGTGATCCCGCCTATACTCCAGCATGTGGTGGGGGACATAGAATCCATCATTAAGAGAATCGCTCGGTTGTTGGATGCAGCAGAAGTCGGTCTTATGGCTGAAGGCGAGCCTGCCGCCCCTTCTCTTCTTGTCCTTGACCTCTCCACCCCGTGCTTGGTAGTAAAACATAGCACTGTCGAGAACATCCTTGATGTGGGTGTAATCCTTTTTGTGAATATTCTTCGACGAGTCCAAGTAAAGAGCGTGGGAGTATCGGGGGTAGAGGATGATGAGGACGACGCGCCCACCACTGCGCAAAATAAGTACATCTCAAATTAATTAGCCTCCACCGTGCAAATGAATGATTGAAATTGAAGGAAGGATAGCCGCGCGGATTACTTCCACGGGATGATAAGGCACGAGAATCGCCTCCTTGTCCTTATTGGCGAGCATGAAACTGACGATGTATTCCCTCGCATATTCACAGTGCTTTGCGCAGACTCCCAAGAAGCCCTCATGCATGTAGTACGAGTCAGCGACACAGATATGAGGTATCTGCTCAACCCCGATGATGTAGTTCATGTGCAAGGCATAAAGGTGGACAAACGTAAAATCCAGCTTCTTCACGTGAAACATGTCGAATATGTAATCGAATCGATGGAAGAACTTATCAACGGGGTAGCAGTCGACGTACGACATTTGCCACTGAACATTAACCACGTAGAGTGGGTATCCTGGATCTTTCGAGGCGATGAGGCCTTTCTCTATCCGCAGCACATCGTCATGAAGTCTCCTTAGATCGCCGAATCTGGCCCCTAGAGCTCTTGCAGGTAGGATTGGTTGACCGGGGATATGCCATTTATCCGCATCGGGGATATCTATACGGTCCTGAAGCCGAGGCTGCTGAGGCGGCTGGATCATAGAATCATCCTTTTTGCCTTTCCTTGCTCTCTTCCTAGACTTCTTTACTACCGGAAGGTCATCCATAATGCGTTCAGCCTCCGAAGACGGCAATTCAGGCACTGACTCATGACGCTCAAACCCTGAGTAGGCGCCAGTATAGACATACTGTTGAGTGCCATCGTCATCGTCATCCTCATCCATGGCGACGTCATCAGCGACTAATGAAGCCTCCTCCTTACCCCATCCGCTATCACCCAACCCGACACCCAACGCTAATTGGGTAGGTGGGGTGTTTATGTTCATACCTTGCTGAGGGTGCTGCTCGTGGGTGTGCTCCCGGTCGCCTCCAGACGAAGCAGACTCTTTGGCCACAACAGGACCCACCCATTGCAACAATCACCAAGCCGCCGTGGGGTCTCGTCATCATCCCCCACTAGTATCAGAGGAGCCAAATTCTCATGGCCCGGTTTGACACTGGCAACGGAAACGTTGAAGACGTTCGGGGATAGGCCGGCTGTGGAACAATGGTTCCTTCGGCTCCATTATCGTCGCCTTCCCCGCGTCCATCTTCTGGTCACCGATGGTGTACAATATTGTGCACGGGGTTTCGTCGGCCTGCAAAGAAAAGTCTGCGACGTGAGACATCCGAAAGGCAACGAAAACGGGAGATTATACATTTATTGAAGGGGGCAGGTGTGACAGATATCGTGAGGGCGTCGAGCTCAGCCAAAGACGAAGCACCGCCGAGCACGTCCGGTGCCGGAGTCGGTGCGGGAGCCGGTGCGGGAGCAGGTGCTGATGCAACGCTAGTCGAGCTGCTCCCCAAGAAGTCAGCAAGGGGAAAGTCCGCTGCATTTTTTTTTCTGGATTTTGCTTGGTCCAAGTGAAAACGGCCGGAACCAAGGAAGTAATATATCTACAACCAGCTGTTTTGCGGCAGCTACCGCTGTTGCGACTGTCTGAGATGATTTCTTCTCAACCGCAATCTCAACCTTCTTGTCGATGTTTTCTTCAGTTAACCTCTGTCTTTCCTTTCTCTCCTCTGTGGTCTCATGGTAGTACTTCTTCCACGTGGCGCCGTCTCCGACACCGTGCACGCGTCCATACGATGGTTGAGTATCCACCGGGAGTCATTTCAATATGTTCAAGTCGCTTTCGGTCGCAATCCCGTGCTGCTCTCTCTGCAAAAGGCACAGGGATCGTTTACAAATATGACTAACATGTGCAGTCGAATTGATCAGAAACTAAAATTACCAGCAGTCTCATGAACTCTGTCGTGACCGGGTTTGTCTCGTAAACCTTCTTCACTGGGTCCCAACGGTGCCGGGCCCTGAGGACGTCACGCTCCTGCGGGATGGTGAACTCCGCCAAGGGGTCTGGGATGCCCAGACTCCCGGCTTCCACGTCCTCCTTGGCCCATTTGGACCGCTTTCCGCCGTAACCATGGCTTCCGAGGTGGTGGCTCCCAATGTTCCTCTCTTGAAGCCCCTTCATGTACTTAGACTTTTTTTGGCAGCTTGAGCCTCGCAAGCCTCCTTGAATATTTGAAACTGCTCTTCCATGATTGTCGGATTATCCTTTACAATCTCGGAGTAGGGTTCCTTGTCGATGATCCTTCCTTTCACCCTTGTTTTCCAGGCGGCCAACGCGTCGCTTAACTTGGTCATGGCGTGTTTGTTTATCTTCTTCATTGCCGGGTCCTTATCTGGATCTTCATAATCCTTTTCATTCCAGCCTGGGAACAAGAATATTTAGTGAAACTTCTTTAGGAGGGAGGGCCTCATATTATCTATCTTCTGTAGTTTCTCTTCATTGATGGTAGCGGTTGTCCGTATGATGCAGCCAATTTGATTGCCGTAGCACGAGCGTGCTTCCTCGGGCGCCTTTGGCTCATAATTTCCGTCGTCCACCTCCGTGACCACCAGTCTAGTAGTCCTGAGTTTGTTAGGAAGCCGTTGCCTCTTTGCTTTTGGTTCTACACTGGCTCCGCTCCCCGAGGCAGCGCCGATCTCGATGCCGGTCTGAGTCTCAGCACCGATCTCAGTCTCAGCACCGATCTATGTGTCGGTCTTAGTCCCCGATGCCACTGGTGGGCCCAGCAACAACATCGGTTGATCGTCAGCAAGGCTCAAAAATTCGTCTGTCGCCCGGTAGACGTCGTCGCAATCACCAGAACCCTGTCCTTCATCGTTGCGAGCCATGTTTCCTATGATTAAATCTAGTCAATTAATTCTAGACTTAATAAAATGAATAATGACATAAAAAATGCCTATTGTTTTGCAGGAAGTTGACTCCTTCCTGGTGCGGCGAATCCCGGGCACTCGATATGTCCTAGATTGTAGCACAATTCATGCCGAAATTCACGGAAAATTTCGGCATGACCTTTGCTAAAAAGTGACAAATCGAGAACCTGAAATTTGCGGAACGGAAATGAATCAACATTCCGGCAAAACATAGGACACTTAGCTTCATTCCCTGGAAACAATGTTCAAATATCCCTCTTCGACACCGCAACACATGTCCAAATATACACGAGCAACCACATGTCCAAATTTCACAAGCTAATTCAAAAACAAAGTGTAGAAGAAAATTCATTTAACTACTAATAGAACAAAATTCAGTTAACTTTAGTGATCTATAATGATGAAAGGAAAAAACTCAGTTAACTACTAATTTCATTCATTTAGGTTATTCATTTAACTTCACCTAATTAACCTACTGTACCACTACTACTAGCAGCACTAGTAACCTAATTAACCTAGCAAAACTCTACTGCCCTAACTGAAAACATCTAATTAACATCTACTAGTACCACTACTGCCCTAACCTAATTAACATCTACTAGTATCACTATATACTATACAAGCAGCATCTACCCTAATTAAACCCTACTGTCCTAACTAACTTTTGTTGTAAACCAAATTTTTTGCTCTAACATCTACTACTTAACATCCTTTGCTCTAAACTAAATTTTTTGCTATAAACTAACTTTTTCTCTAAAATGCAGAGAGAGAGAGGAGTGGGGGGGAGGGGTGGGGGACTTACAGAGAGGGGAGAGACGGTGGCGGGGAGGTGCTCGGCGATGGAGGCAGGGGCGGAGAGGGCGGGCTCGGGCACGGGCAACGGCGGTCCTGGGCGGGCTCGGGCGGCGGTGAGATGGAGGGCGGCGACGGTGAGGTCGAGTGTGGCCTCGGGCGGCGGCGGTGAGGCTGAGGGCGGCCTCGGGCGGCGGCGGTGAGGATGACGGCGGCCTCGGGGGGAGACGGTGAGGTTGCGGGCGTCCACACCGGCAGGAGACGACGGCGATGTGGGGTGACAGCCAATTGGGGGGCGGCGAGTGCGAGGGATTTGGGGAAGAAGTGGTGGCGGGGAGAGGGAAATCGCTGTTTAAGTGAAACGTAACGGTAGCGCGTTCCTGAAAACGCGCTATAGCTAAGTTAGCTACATCGCGTTCCTGTTAGCTACAGCGCGTTTCCTAAAACGCGCTACTGCTATTCCTTTCTCCTTTTTTCCCTTTTTTCATTTATTTTTCTTTACATTTTATTTTTTCCTTTCTCCTTTTTCTATTTCTTTCATTTTCATTTACTTTTCTTTTTGTTTTTCATTTTATTTTATTTTCGTTAGCAGTAGCACCTTACACATAAACGCGCTGCTACAACAAAATTAGCGGCAGCGCTGTTTCTGAAAGAGCGCTACTACTATGTGTAGCCAATCGGCTTAGTGGTGGGAATTTTTGTAGTAGCGCTTTTACAGCGGGACGCGTTACTGCTATATATGTATTTGCAGCGCGGATTTTTCGCGCGCGCTACTGCTGTCTAGCAGTAGCGTCCTTTTTTAACATGCGCTACTGCTAAAGTTCTGTGTATAGGCTTTTCCCTAGTAGTGAAAGGTCTCCTCTTGTGTACGTGAAACCTGGGCACTCAGTTTTTTTAGAGAAAAAACAAAGAGAAACCATAGGGAGGAGGACTCTTGTACATGGGACATGAGGGCTGGTCTCTCATAGTTCATCCTACGGCTATAGATGACTCATATATTAATCGCTGGTCAAAATTTCTTAATTCTAAGGATTAATGTGGTGTCTGGTATGATGCCTCCAATTAGTAAATATAAGATAAGATAGTGTCTTTAACTGATAAATGTGATTAAACTTGCATTAGTCCTAACTATTCACCAATCAATGTTTTTCAGCGAATCTTCACCGGTCACTAATATTCTCCTACTACCTGCGTTTTGCATGTAAAATATGAAATTACTCTTATCTAGTCCATCTAATATATTTTCACATGGACACCGAGATAACTCCATAGAGCAAAATAACAGAAATGTACTCGTATTCCACTACACTAAGAGCATCTTCAACAATAGACCAAAAAATGAGTCCAATATCTATTAACTAAAATTTTACATTGTTTGGCCTGAAAAACGGCACCAATTGCAGACCTAAAATTGCATGGAGACCAACTTTTCTTGGGAGTAACCTAAATTTTGCTATGCCTAATATCCGTGTCAACACTCCTCTAACTACACACCTCCCCACACCCCTAATCCATGTCAGCATGCCTCGTTTGTTGGCATGGAACTGGACTTTTTGTTGGATTAATTGTGTTTTTTTCCCGTTTGATTCATTGGGTTTTGAGTTCTAGCAAACTTTCAATTTTCATCCATGGCATGGCCGGTGCGGGTGCATGTGGTGCATCTTGAGATGTACAGTACGTTGTTCATAAGATGCGGCCTCGGGCATCATAAACTAAACTAGCTGCGTTTGCATGCGCGTGTCACCAAGCCCCGAGGTCAGATCCAAACCCAGATAGCTGTTGAGTTCTCCAGCGCGTCTACTGTTCCTTGGGATGATGTGGAGTCTTTCTTGATGCGCTTGTGCAGCTTGTACCCACATGCATCACCATGAACAGCTAGCTTGCTTGATCGATGCGTGGAGTTGGTTGCTTGTGGGCAGTGCTCAGATCTTTGGGGAGCGTAAGCTAGTCATCGGTGTGTACGCTTGTTGTATTAGATGGGCAGTCTGTAGATCATTGGGTGAGGTGGCGATCACGTGCATCCATGGGATGGCCTGTGCGTGAACATGTGATGCATCTTTGGGATAGACGTTGTTCAAAAGATGCTTGTTGGATGCCGCCTCGGGAGTCTATAAACTAAACTAGCTGTGTCTCAATGCGCGCGTCGCCAGTCAGCAAGCCCCAAGGTGAGATCCAAACCCAGCTAGCAGTTGAGTGATGTCGCAGTGCTCCATGCATGCATGTGTCTGCTGCTGTTGGAAGTTTAGTTAATCAAGGAAGGAAAGCTAGCAGGGTAAAGCGGAGATTGTCAGTTCGTTGGGCTGATGTGGTTCAGCTAATCAAGGGAGGTTTAGTTAAAGCGGAGATTGTCAATTGTTTTCACTCGGCTTGATGTGCAGAAAAGCAGCTGCTACAACAGGGTAGCGCTTTCATGTGCCAACCAAGGGAGGAATCTTACAAGGGCGCTCAGTGTTCCAAATATAACGAGCAACTTGACACTTCGAGAAGAAATAAGGTCAGCCATCGTGAGCACCTTGCGAGATTTAGAAATCAAAATCAATGCAGAAAGTAATAAGGTCAGTCTGTCATTGAGAAAATGAAAAACATACGTAAATGCATAAGTAATTAGTTAGCTGCAGCGTGAGTACCTTCTGCTATATCCGGGACCATACCAGTAGAAATCGTGGGATGGTTGGGATGGGAGTTGAACGCGTTCCTCACTGCAGCCTCTACTTCCTTAGCCTCCCCAACCCTCGCTCCACCACAATAGTTACACTACCGAAATTAGGGGCTATGCTTACGGCCCAAGGCCGTCGGCATAGGCCTATGCCTACGGCTGCCGTCGGCATACCCCCATCCGCATAGAATACGTCAGCGTAGTCTGTCAGGCCGTCGGCATACTAAAGCCGTCGGCATACTAAAGCCGTCGACATAGCTGTGTATGCCGACGGCTTCCGTACAGCCGTCGGCATAGTTTCACCGTCGGCAAAAAAAGGACAAGACGGCAACTGACGGCGCCGTCGCTAAGTCCAACCAACCAGGAGCTGCCACGTGGCAAAACTATGCCTACAGCTTTGCCGTCGGCATAGTTTTGCCACGTGGCAGCTCATGGTTGCTCCTCGCCGAGTACTATGCCTACAACAAAGCCGTAGGCATAGATGATCTATGCTGACGGCTTTGCCGTAGGCATAGCCCTCGGCCAGGAGCTACCACATGGAATTATGCCAACGGCTTTGCTGTAGGCATAGATGCAAACATATATTCATGAAAAAAGAATACAAGTGATATTGCAAAAACTGAATAAAAGAAACTATATTCATAATAAATGAAGCATTGCAATTATTTGGTCTGAATAATAAACAATAGACTTTATTAATATGAATGTCAACTACAAGCATTCAGGAATTACACTTAGGAAAAGGAAATAAAAGAAGAAAGGATAAGTCCTAAACTAAACCTATACTGAACTATCTACTTCATCTTCTGCTTCTTTCTTCCAGTTCATCAACCTGCAAAACAAGAAACAACAAATAGGAAAAACTTGATTAAGGTTAAAATGTAGCATTTCCCATGGGGAAATGCCTTTGCTGTAGGAGCCAGCACTTAGGAGTTTGGAAACATTAGTCAAACCCCAACAGATTAAGTTGATCAAAGAAACAGTAGAAGAGAGCCAGCACTACGTAAATGGAGCCAATGGAACAGTAACCAGTAAGGCCAAAAGGAACAGGTTCAATTGGCAGTAAGGAATAACCCAATACAGAAGTAAAGCCAACAAAGTATAGATCAAAGCCAAACCCAAAGATCAACTCAAATTAGCACTAACTCCATGTACAGGGGATCCCTCAACCATCAGGACTAAACCATATAACTAAACCACCAGTAGATGATGTACTAAACCATACAAGAAATACCAATACAAGGTATTTAGATAAATACTAGTATATATCAAACACAAAAACCAGCTTGAAAGAGAAACTATAATTTTATACCACTACAGGAGCAAATCATGAACTACACAAAGTAATTGCAGTAAAGAGATGAATCAGTGTATGTTGATCAATAAGAGAGTGACAACTGTATACAAATGAAGGACTATATCCTTTATAAGATAAAAAGAAACAGTAGCACTTATGCATATGAACAAACAGAACCAGCAGCCAGCCAATAAAGAAACTAGCATGTGCTATATGACAGGAAGAATAACATCTATAAGACCAAGATAATTGCAATGATAGACCAACAGTAGGGTCATGCAATCATTTGATTCCATCATTGCCGCACTAGTTGAGCGACAAATCAAATATAAAAGTAGTTCCATTGGTTCAATCAACAAGTTAACCAAAGTTTACTTCCTACTACTAATTTTGCAAATCGTGATAATAAAGAAAACAGAGCACAAATAAATAGGAATGATCTTTTCCATGACACATGCATGAAAAGCACAAACAAAATCACCCATGCGCATGAAACAGAGCAAGGCACTAATATAGCAGCACAAGAGAGGGAGCTAGAGGTAGGAGACAGATTCACAGGAAGGGAGGTTGTAGTCGATGCGGCACACGACCACGTCGCCGTCACGCGGTGGAGGATGTTGTAGTCGAGTTGGACCATGTGCGGGGCGTCGTCGTGGCGGTGGATGACCTGGTTGTCGTCATCGCACACGGAGCATGCCTGCTGCTCCGAATCTAACAAACAACTAAGTGCTAAAGTCGTTGATCTAGTACAGAAATTAAGCAAGCAGTATAGGAGACACAAGTGCTGCTGCTAGTATATACAGAAATAAATCAAGCTGCCTGTGTGTGTGCTTGAGCTAGCCTAGTACGTAGTCCATGGTTGGGCTCCAAAACTAACAGAGCATGCTAGCGTCAACAGAATCAATCACAAGGTTATTTTTTGTTGTTGCTAGCACTGCTAGCTGTATGTGTTGATCCATCCATCCATGGACCTAACTAATGTTGTTGTATCCCTAGACTAAGTGCAGCAACACAAGAAGAACTAAAACCGTAACTACGTATACTCATCCATGGCAAACTGTACCAAACCATCCATACATAGCCAGATTGCAATGGAGCGGATTTAACACAAGACATGAAAAATTGATGAGCCAAATGATTTTTAGTATTACTAACTTGAAAGGAAGCTCACTGTTTCCATCTTCTATCTATCCATGATTTTATTTTTCTGAAGCAAGCATCAAAAAGCACGATGACAATCGAATTTCACATAAAAACTGAACCAATACTTGCTGTTATGTAGTGTCCATGACAATTGCAATTGATGTACACTTCAGATCAGATTTTCAAGGCCTAGAAAGAGAGGTTGTAGCTCATCATGTATGGGGGTAGGAGGTGGATGCAGGGGAGGGTTGGAGGGCGTCCTGCAGCAGAAGCTTCGCCATTAGAGCAACCTGCACAAAACAGAGGAAGGGGAGATGAATAAGTCATGGTGAGGAAAAGGGCCTTCCACATGTTTAGATCGGGAAGAGAAACAACAACAAAAAAGACCCCAAAAAAACCTTCCATGGCGTGCTGTACTAGGAGCAGCTCCTCTCTCTCCGCTAGGGTTTGGGGCGCTAGGAGGCTCCATGGGGCCGCTGCGTGGTGGGGGACAAGGGAATCCATCTCCATGGCGGCGTCCCGCCGCAGGAGGTGCGCCCCTCCTGCTGTCGTCGCCGGCACGCCCATGGCGACCTGCAGAGAAGGAACAAAAGATGAGGTGAGGTGAGGTGAGTTGAGGAGGAGATGGTGGGCGAAGAAGGAGGGGGAGGGGCTTACCAGTGCTGGATCCGGTCACCTCTGGCCTCGCCGTGGCCTGCTGTGGCGGATCCCGGCGAACAAAACAAAAGACGATGCAAAACCCTAGCAAGTGGGGGAACCGCGGATCTGCACGGAGGTAAGGCAGACGCGGACCAAGGGGATCTTGCCGGCGTGCTGCACGCGGCCAGAGCTCACCGGAACCGGGCGGCGTGGGTGCGGCGACGGCGAGGGAGAGGGGGGTTCGAGGGGGGGGAGGGGGAGGGGACGAGGGTTTGGGTGGGTTCGAGCGAGAGAGTGTGTGTGTTCGTGCGGTCAGTGGGTCGAATGGATGGATGGATGTGGGATTGTGGGATTCCTGGGCACAAATGGACGGTAGGATGTGAGCCAAGTCATCGATCCGTGGCACAAATGGATCCACCAATGAGAATAAGTGAAACTGAAATTGAGTGTGTGGGTCTCTCTCTTGACTATTTTCTTTTTTTCTAATTCTGATTTCATTCGCGGGATGTTTTTTCCCGGTGAAAACGAAAGGAAATAATATATGGATGGCGGGCCAATGGGCTGGGTTTCGAAAGCATCGCGTGCATGTTTCGTCTGGCTTTTGGGACACAACATGGTGTCGAGCGGAGCCCACACGTTTCGTTCGGATTTTGAAACATGAAACTCAAATTAACTGTCGGCTCGCGTCGTGGAGGTCGAGGAAGAACCGGCGTTCGTCGTCGTCGTCCGCACAACTGCTACACATGCATCTCGGAGGGGGTTGTGAGGCCGAAGATGAACACGTGTGATGGTCAACATCATAGATATTCCTCCGCGATGGGTGGGTGATGCACGGCGAGTACGATGTTCCACCCTAGTGCAACCAAAGGAGGAGCAACCCCAGCACCGGGAGGGGCGAATGTACCTCGACGACAGGTCGGATCTTGCCGTAAAAATCCACGGAAAATCATACGATGCCGGAAATCCTAGGGACCTGCACGGTGTCATCATATGGCCCTTGTAAGGTGTGGGAAAAATTTGAGCGTGTTTCGCAGAAGTCTGACCGGCGGCCGCTTGCAAACTGCACCATCTTCGAGTTAGTCTCTTGCTATATAGAGAGAGTGTGTTTTGGTTTGTGAAGGAACTGTGCTGCCCCTTGCTCCGTTGACCTCAGAAATTCTCATGCTCTCAAAGGGGGCCATTTCATGACACGTGCCAGGACAAGGCATTTTTCGGGCCTGCCTGAAATATTTGAGACATTTACTGCATCTGTAGGGTTTCAATGCAGGAAATTGCAGATCTGCATGACGGCCACCTAAAATGATGTCCAAAAGTGGTTTGTAAAATCGTATACGATGTCTTTGCAGTATGCGTAGGCCTAGTGCAACCAAAGAAGGAGGAGCCTCACCACCAGGGAGCGAATGTACCTCGGCGGCATGCCAGATCAAGCCGTAAAAATCCATGGAAATCATACGATGCCGAAAATCCTCGGGACGTGGCACAGTGTCTTCATATGCCCCTTGTAGGGTGTCGTAATAGTTTGAGCGCGTTTCGCAGAAGCCTGACCGGAGGCCGCTTGTAAACTGCAGCATCTCCGAGTTAGTATCTAGCTATCGAGAGAGAACATGTCTGGTTTGTGAATGAAATGCGCTGCCCGTTGCTCCGTTGAACTCGAAACTTCTCATGCACTCAAAGGGGACTTTTGCATGACACATGCTAGGACATTGCATGACACCCCCAAGGCCCCCGACCGGCCTAACCCTGGCTCCGTTGACTCGGAGATCTACGCCTTTTACTTTCATCGGACGGCCTCTGACCAAGAGACTTTTCCACCTGGTTGTGATAGGTTAGCCCATAGGACCATTCCCAAACATAGTCTGGGCACAGATCACCACTAGATTCCCTCCGGCTCGACCCGACGTGCATGTTTCCCCCCTCCAATGATGGCGGCAGTGCCGTCCGTGATCAGGGGGCCATACCTCGGAGCCATGCGACGGACGTCTCTGCATGCCACAACACTTTCAGACATGTAAGAGGACATGGTGTGATATTTTGGTGGGACCCGACCGACCACCCCTAGCCCCGTTAACCCAGAGATCTATGCCTTTGACTTTCACCGGACAACCTTTGACTAATGGACTCTTCCACCGATTGTGATAGGTCAAACCATAGGAGCATGCCCGAACATGGTCCGGGCCCAACCCATCACTAGATTCCCTCCGGCTCTAAATTTCTGTAGGTCAACCCATATGTAGATATAAGTTTTTGTCTCGTTTGGCCAAAGAATGAAAAATATACAAAAAAAAGTCAGAACAAAAGTGTGTTTTCTGTAAATCTGAAGCAACCATGGTTTTAGTTTGTTCAAATTTGAAAACATAGTATAGCAACATAATCCTTTCAAGATTCCAATAAAAACCATATAAAAGTTGTCAAAATCGACCCAAGTATCAATTACTTGTGATTTTAACAAAGTACAAGGACCTATTTGCAAAATTACATGAGGTCACATTTCTAAGATACTCAAAAGAAAAAACAAACTTGATATTCATAATCTATGGAAAATTCTACCCCAAATCAATATACAATTTGTATATATTTAAGTTTAGATAAGTCAAATTTAAATTAATCAAATTTCAACTAAAAAAAGAAAACAAATTAAAATAAAGATAATATAGGCCGACGGCCGCCGTCAGGGCCGTCGGCATAGCTTTGACGGCGTCAGCCTGTCGTCAACCCCGGGAACGCCACGGCCATGTCTATGCCGACGGTCGTCCTATGCCTACGGCTGCCGTCGGCATATATAGAGATATGTTGACGGCTTTTCTATGCCTACGGCTGCCGTAGGCATATCTCCAGCTATGCCGACGGCTTTTCTATGCCGACGGCTTTTTGCGGGCCTTAGGCATATCTCCGGCTATGCCGACGGCCCTGACAAAAAGCCGTCGGCATAGTAAATGCCGTCGGCATAGACAGTTATTCCGGTAGTGTTAAGAACACAGACATGCCGCCGAAGGGAGAGCAGGTTCCCCTGCAGGCCCAAGTCGAACTTCTTCCGCCCTCGCCCCTCGGCAAAGCTCCAGGTTCAAACACTATCTGTGCTACTGATCCAAAATTCAAATAGAAGTGTACCATACAATGGAACCCATCTGCAAATAGAAGTGTACCATACAATGGAACCCATCTGCACAGATAACAAGCAGTCGTTGTGTCTGCTGGGTGCTCTTTATGAAGAGCCTGCGAAGGGAAAGCAATCCCCCAATGATTTCCACATCCTCCTGCTGCACTTCCTTCACTGACTCAAGGAATAACTCGGGGAGTTTGAGAGCTGCGAGGGGTCTCTCTTTATCCACCCTCGCAGTGCAGAGAGTTTCATGGGCATTTCTGACTCAAATCTACGGAGATGTATAGGAGAGGCACCCAACGTTCTCCCAAGATATCCATCAGTTCAAGAGATGTTTCATCGAAATTGCAATCGATAATTAGACTTTCGATCGAATGTAGGTTGCACAGAGGATTCACGAAATCATGAAACAAATCCAAACTACAATCCTTGATTTGAATCTGAAGCTCCCTCGGCCTTGCCAGGTTGCCAAACTCTTGTGCAAAAATGGTCAGAGAGGCCAAGATCCCCCTCAACACTTCTATGGATGTAAGATTCTGCAACACACCCGTCGGAACCACCTTACAGAAACAAACATTTAGGTAGATTAACCTTCTCAAAATACAAACATTTAGGTTGCCAAGCGACGCTCTCTTGGCCGGTGCACCGCTGCCGGCGCTAGAGCGGCCGTGTCCGCTCTGGACGGGCATGAATGCGGGTGCTAACGCTCTGGAGTGGCGCTGACCGAAGATGTGGGAAAGGGGGAGAGTTTTTGGGTGGCCAGGGCAATCAGAGGAGGGCTTGTGAGCGGTCTGGACTCCCGCAAAGCCCCCCTCCCTCCGCCGACACACATTTTTCTCCGGTTTGCTGGAGAAAACACGTTTGGATGTGCGAAAGGGTACGTAAGGAAGGGGATCGCACGACGCTTTGTTGTGACAGTTTCCTTTCGTATGAAAGGTTACGTAAGGAAGGTGATCGGGTTGAGAAAGGATTGATTAGCAGTAAACGTGTTTAGCACTAAACGTGTTTAGTTGCTCACCGTTAGCACAATAAGGATGGTTGGATTAACGCTAATGGATGGTTGAGATCTGTTGGATCTGCCTCACTAGGTCTTTTTATATTGGTATAGATGACAAACAAAATAGGTCAATAGTACATATTGCATAACAAGGTCCACGAAACAAAAATAAACATAGTTTTTGCAAACATAATGTTAGGAATAGGCCTAATTTATCGGTATATCTGATAAATCGCTGGTCAGAGTGATAAATCGGCCCAAACGATAAACGGTGAAGATAAGGCATAATCTTATCGGTCACCCCATGAGTAGCAATAAATCGAACGGTAATCGCTGAATCAGAAGATTTTTAAACAGTGGTTCCAAATAATATCATTTTTTCTGACATGTATGAATCAACCTCAGGTCAAACTTTAGCACAAAATACAAAAAAGACCAATAAACCAGGACGGAGGTACTACATCTATCGGTGTGGATTTTTAGGTACCGAAGTACATGGGTCTCAGTATCCTTTGCGTCCAGTTTGGCATGGAGATATGGGACATCTGTGTTTACTCTCTCTTTTTGTAATGGCATTAATATTTCACTCTAACAGGTAAAATAATGGGAGAAAATATAGACATGACACGGCTCAGGACGCAGTGAATGTAGTATAAATCTCCCTGTTTTTCTAAAATAATAAAGTGAATGTACGTTTTGGCGCCGGGCTTGTGAGTTTTGGCGGCGAGCAGCACACCGCCGAGACCCCCTCGCTCCGCTCCTTCCTCCCCTCCGGCCAGATTCGCGGTTGACGGTCGCCCGCGAACCCCGGCTGGCTAGGGTTGCGGGCGGGGCCTTCTTCCTCACCAGCCATCGCGAGCTGGTCCAGATCCACGGCGCCGTCCTCCTCCACAACCATGCAGCGGCAGAATACCTTGTGTGGATACATAGAAAAAATACCGTGTCCCTAGTAAGCCTCCACTACATTAGTTCGTTAATCAAAGATAGTTAAGTTTCTGAACCATAGACATGTGTTGTCATTTGACGAACGGGATCACAGCATTAGGAGAATGATGTGATCGATAAGACCCATTCATTAGCTTAGCATTATGATCGTTGAGTTTTATTGCTATTGCTACTTAAGCTTTCTCCTCTCCAAGCTCGACCTCCAAGCTCCATTTTTCTCATATACATGTACCCTCTGCAGCCAAATCCATCCCAATGTTTGTGTTCAGTGGTACAAGTCAATCAACCCCATTACTGCATTTCTCGAGCCAGAGCTCATGTCTATGCCACCATATGACCTTGCAATGATGCTGGGGTCCAAGATCATGGTCATGATCATCCGCGGCTCATCTGTTGACGAGGGGAGAACAAAGACAGGCCATGGAACGCCATGTTTGGGGGTAGCGTCAGTGAAAGCGTCACGCTTTGTCGATATGCCAAGGCTGTCTGCTTTGATCCCTCCAAGGGGTTGCCCATGCTCTGTCACGCTAACTGTTCAAGCAGTTGGCGGGTGCGAGATGACGACCATCCTCGTTGATGTCTCGACGTACATGATGGTGTGAAGAAAGTATCTTTCGCTCTGATTCAGTGTTCATTTAACTGGCTTCATTAAATTAACCTGTGAGCTCAGTATTGTATAGTCTGAACCTCAAATACCGAGTCGCTCAGTAGTGTCGAGTTGTAATGTACAGGTTCAGGTTGCAAGTGAGTTTCGAAGTCTAACTCTTCCATTGGCACACACAATGTGTGGACCGTGGCGTGTTTAGGAGAGTATTTTGTTATTCACGAAAAGAAAGAGAGAGTACTTTGTTATGTGTGTTCCTTCTTCGTGTTCGTCCAGCCCTGCGTGTGTCCAGATTCCAGCGCTGGGATCTAAGGCCTGAACTCATACAATGGCCTAATCTCAGCTTCCCTCTCTTGTTACACCTCGTGTCACTTTTTTTCTTCTTTTCTCCTTGGGAAACGGGTCACATCTGTTCTGACGCTCTCTCGTTTCGTCCATGGACTGTCGATCTTGCTGACCTGAAAAAATGGATTACGTACAATACATCAACGATCATTGTCTATGTCTCATATAGTCAAATCGGCCACTGTATTCAGAAATCTAGAAGTGACGGTCACCGAACTTAGGTGCATATGTTTTGGGAGACGACTTGTCATACATTAGGTTGGAGACTGCACTTGTTCGACTCCAATCCATCACACGCCAAGAATCAAACGTCCATTCTCACACGCAATCCTGGTTCATACTGATGGTTGAGCGGCAATGCTGGTTTCTGGGCAGATGGTTGAGGCACGCCGAATCAGCCTTTCACAGGAGGAATTAATACAGCTTCAACTTGTTGAGAAACTTTCCTGTACTCTGCAGTTTGGAGCCCTGCGGAAGGATGTTGTGACTTTTTTTCAATAGTAGGCCTCGCCGATGGTTGGTGCTCTGCTCAGGCTATGCTTCTGCAACTGTAATGTACTGCACTCGCTCTCAATCGAGTGTTGTTGGGGCCAGCCAAGACGATCTGCTATGGTTTGGTTTTCTACTGCTCCATTGGCTTTGGGTGGGTGTGTACATCAGGGATCAGCAGTTTAGCTTTCCCTTTCCTCCATCCAGTGTTTGCCGTTGCTGGTTGCTTGCAAGGGGGGACCGATTCAGCAGGAAAGGCCAAGGCTGCACAAACTTTAATGAAGATGGACGTTCACTAGTAAGTAGTACTTTAGTTTATTTCCTCCGTCCACAATTATAAGATGTTTCAAGAATGCACTCATCAGGTTACTTTAGTTTATTACCTCTTTGCAGTGTCTTTCCCTGAGTTATTCTGATGATCTACTGACTTACTACTTACAGTTTTGATTTCTCTAGAAAAAAAGACATTGGTAAATGTGGTGATCTTGAGCAGGGGAGGAAGGAAGATTTTGATTACTGAACTATCACAAGTATAAGGAGATGCTAGTATCTATACTGGAGAAGACAAGGTTAAGGTTGTCACCACTCGACATGCAGTTCCACCTCCGTGGTCTGATTGGGTCTGTTCACATAAAGGTGGTTTCGTACGACCACTGGCTTACTTGCTCCTGTATCAATTGATTGGTATAATACATATGGACCCTCCAAACACAGCGACTCTTTTTGGGCAACAAATGCTTCTATGGTCCTTTTCCAATAGACCCTCCGAACAAAATTTTTCGCCCTCGTTGTCGAACGTAAGTTCAGCTACAATGCATACATTTCTCCGATTTCTCACCACATATGACATGTGGTAGCTATGATTTAGATTTAACTTATAAAATTACATGTGAACTTGTGTAAATGTCTATTCTTGATCTTGCAATTGTGATCTTGATTTTACCTTTCTTCCGTGTAAGAATTGACATGTTCATTTTCGCGGAGGAAAGGTGGCATATTCAGACCGTTCCATTTATGCATGTAATAAGTTTGTTTAAGTGTGGACCTTTCGTTTTAATCTTCTTTTTAGTGAGATCTGTTTCTCAACCATCAGCACCTTGAGCTCCCCCCCCCCCCTCGTCTCTCTCTCTCTCGCTCCACTAAATCGGTCACCTACCCTGGCAAGTTTTTACACTGAAAAAAATAGTATGCTATAGCGTGCTGAGAATTGTCTCGCTAAATAAATCGATGTAGAATGTCTCACTAATAACACGTTATAGCGCGATATAGCAATGCTATGAATAGCGTATTTTAAGGTTCACGCTATATTACTAATAGTGCACTATTTTTTAGCTCCTTTTGCATGTGGAAACTTAATCCAGCCGATCCGGTTCTAGATGAAACTGAGTGGTGGTGAAGAATCAAGTAATGCCAAAACCAAAGATTTTTTTCTCTCACTTGTATATATTTATTGGGCCTTATATTTTGCAGTGTACTTGCTTAATAAAGAAATGTTAATCAGCTTCGAAATACCTTGCTTAATACCATCACACGGATGCTATGATGTTCTTCACAAGGAGCTGAAAAGATAGCTAAAATGAAACAGTTCGCATGTTTCACGTGCCTTTCATGATGCAATGCACTTGGAGTGATGGTACATATGTGAGAACTATCATACCATGTATACTAAGGTCTTCGACCGTGTCGTTGGACGCTAACCTAAACATGCAACTAGGATGATCACCTGATTCTGTAGTCTAGTCACATGATAAAATAAACATTTTTTGAATGACTTGCTCAACTCATGATTCTGTAGTGCAGAAGTCCTATATATACTCCATGGTCTTGGGATTTCAATATGAGTGTGATATGAGTTCAGACTTGCTCCCTTTCTATACATCTTAAGTTCATCTAAAATATTGTAGGAAAACAAATACATGTATCTTCTCGCGTCTAAAAGGTCCAATCATCGTGATCTTTGGTGGTACGAGTCCATTCGCCGCGCCATTTCCTTTGTGAAGTGGGAGCGTGTGGTTGCGCTATCAGACGATGAGTCAATGACGCCACAACCCTAAGCTCCTCCCGCTGACACTACTAGGGAAAAGCCTATACACAGAATCTTAGCAGCAGCTCGGCTCAAAAAGGAGCGCTGATGCTAATTAGTAGTAGCGCGTGTGCGGGAAACTCGCTGCTGATAAGTTTTTATCAGTAGCGCGCTCTGTGTAAACCGCGCTGCTATAAATATCGACCGGTGGTGTTCACCGAGCTCCATTTAGCAGTAGCGCCGTGGCCAGAACCGCGCTACTGCTACGGATGTAGTAGTAGCGCGCTTTTACTGAGATCGCTGCTGCTACATTTCAAATTGGCAAATTTTTTGTCACTGTTAGCAGTAGCACCGTGGCCCAAAGCGCGCTGCTGCTAATTCTTTATCAGCAGCGCGTTTCTGCTCCCGCGCTACTGCTAACCCGCACCAACCCACCATACCTTTCCCCACACCCGTGCCTCCCCTCCCCCTCCTCTCTTCCCTTCCCCCTACCTCCCCCACATGCTCCCACTCTCACTCTTCTTCTTCCTCAATACTTCTCCCCCATTACTCTTTCTCTTCTATCCACCTTTCTCTCTCTTCATTACTCCTACCTAACTACACCACCTCCATTAATGCATCTCCTTTCTCTTTTTCCTTTCCCCTCCACTAGTTGAAGTTGTCTCCTCCCAAATTAGGTAGCTAGGTAGAAGTAGGATTTAGTTAAGTGACCTATTTGCCCCCTAACTAGATATATCTTTGTCAAGAAGAGCTTTGTGCACTTTTGATCTCCCTACAACATCATCTCCACCGTGTGCTCGATCACGATCGAGATAGAGGTGATGAAAATTTCATGCTTTTGCAAAATGGAAATATGATTATGTGTGTGTGATATGTTTGTGGAAATTGTGTGTGTGGCACGCCAAATTGTGCTTTTGAGTTGCCTATGTTTTGCCGAAATGTCAATTTATTTCCGTTTCGGCGAATTCCGGGCAAACTCTAGATCCATATATGTCCTATTTTTAGGGAAGGTCATGCCTAATTTTTGTATGACTTTGATGCATGCATGCATTTTTATAATCAATTTGTTTATTATTACCGTGCAGAGTTGACGATGGTCAGTGGAACGATGGTGGACAGGTGGTTGCCGTCGGCGGTGCAGGACATGAAAAAAAATAACCGGACAGAGGTTTTATGTCCGTGTCGAAAATGCAAAGGAATATTTTGGCTCGACCCCCGTAACGATGGTCGTGTCGAAGCGCACCTGCTCATGACTGGTTTCATGGATGGCTATACTCGGTGGATAATTGAAGATGAGGATGACGATGTTGAGGATGCCGACGGGGCAGGCAATGATGACACGGGGCAAGACGAAGAGATGATCGATAATGGCGGCAGGGAAGAGGCCGGACATGGCGCCGGAGAAGGGGCCGGACATGGCAGAGGAGAAGGGGCCGGACATGGCGGCGGAGAGAACGACATGGACTCCACGCAACAGAGTTCGTCGGTACTAAGTTCAATCGTGCGGGACCCTCATGTTCAAGCATTGCTTCGCAAGGAGACGAGTACTGAGAGAGCTGCTTCTAGAAAGGAGGCTAAGCTGGAGCAATTGGTCGTAGACTCGAACACTCCATTGTATGATGGTTGCAATCCTGAGGTGACCCGCTTGAGTTTCACGCTCCAACTCCTGAAGACGAAGGCTAAAAACAAATGGACCGACACTAGCCTCGATGAGCATCTCAAGTACCTAAAGGATGTTCTTCCCGCGGGTAATCTATGTCCTACTAGTGTTGATGAGGCCAAGAAGATCGTGTGCCCTCTTGATCTGCCACACGTTAGATACCATGCATGCATCAACGATTGCATAATTTATCGGAAGGAGCACGCGGAAAAACAAGCTGTCCGGTGTGCAATGCTTCTCGATACAAGAAGGCCGGGAAGAAATGTCCCCAGAAAGTTGTATGGTACTTACCGATCACTCCCCGTCTCCAGAGGTATTTTGTAGATCCCAAGGAAGCAAAGCTAATGCGCTGGCATGTGGAGAGGAAGAAGCCCGACGATGGAGATGATCCGAAGCTGAGACACGTGAAGGATGGAAGCCAGTGGAGAGCATTGAACAGCTTCTATCGGTATTTTGAATGTGATGCAAGGAACATCGTGCTCGGCGCATGTACCGATGGCATGAATCCGTTTGGCAACCAGAACACCAACCATAGCACATGGCCCGTGTTTGTATGGATGTACAACCTCCCCCCCTGGTTGTGCATGAAATCGAAGTACATTCACATGAGCATGCTTATTCAAGGGCCGAAACAACCAGGAAATAATATTAATTTGTATCTGGGGCTTCTTCAAGAGGAGTTAGACACGTTATGGAAAACACCGGCCAAGACATGGGACGCCAGCAAAGGTGAGTATTTCAACATGAGGGCCGCGCTGATCACGACAGTGCAGGACTATCTCGGTTACGGATATGTGGCAGGCCAGGTGTGCCATGGAAATTGCGGATGCACGCGGTGCATGGATGATACGACGTCTCAGCAGCTAACGTCAAGGAAAGATGGCGGGTCTAGGAAAATCGTGTACATGGGGCATCGAAGATGGCTTGAACAGGATGACCCGTGGAGAAACCGTGGAGATCTATTCAATGGTCACGCTGAGCATCGAGGACCTCCACGTAAGCGGAGCGGTGCCGAAATCGATGAGCTGTTGAAAAACTGGAAGGAGTGCCCCGCGCCGGGAAAGGCGATGAGAAAGGCGCCGGAGCCGCTGCTGAAGGTATGGAAGACGAGGTCTGTGTTCTAGGACTTGGAGTACTGGCACAAACTCGATACACCTCATTGCCTTGATCAAATGCATATCTGTAAGAATGTCCTTGAGAGCTTGCTCGCAACACTGATGAACATGCCGGATAAGACCAAGGATGGGCCGAAGGCAAGAAAAGACTTGCAAGATTTGAAAATTAGGGAAGGTCTGCACATGCCGCCCCGTAAAATGTCAGACGAGACAGAGAGGGAGACAGAGGCACGGGAGAAGAAGGGCAAGAAAATAAAGAAAGAGGATTATTGCCCCCCTTCTTGCTTCACCTTAAGTCTGGCTGAGATCAATACCTTCTTTAAGTGTCTTACCGGAGTCAAAGTTAGTTCCGGTTGCTATGGCAAGATAAGCAGATATCTAGACACGGACAAGAAAAGGTTCAGTGGGATGAAGTCTCATGACTGTCATGTGATGATGACGCAGATACTACCTATTGCCCTTAGAGGGATAATGGACAAGCACGTCCGTGACACGCTTATTGGTCTCTGCAACTTTTTCGACGTCATCTCTCGAAAGTCGATCAATGTGAAGCAGCTCCAAAGGCTACAGGAAGAGATTGTTGTGATACTGAATGAGCTTGAGATGTACTTCCCGCCCGCGTTCTTTGACGTGATGGTGCATCTATGTGTCCATATTGTGGATGACATAATAGACCTAGGGCTGTCATTCCTGCACAACATGATGCCATTTGAGAGGATGAATGGGATCATCAAAGGATTCGTTCGTAACATGTCCCGTCCGGATGGAAGCATCGTCCAGGGCTATTTGGCACAAGAGTGCATCTCTTTCTGTGAGAATTTTCTATATGGCGCAAACCAGCCGCCTGGTGTTAGTGTTGGTTTGCCCGTTAACAAGCACGATGGGAGGCTCGAAGGAGATGGTCACTACAACGGTCGCAGGGAACTGCACGTGGCATACTCAGATCGACGCAGCGACTTTGACAGAGCAAACTTGGTAGTGCTACAACACCTAGACGAGGTAGATCCTTTCGTGGCACTGCACAAAGAAATTATCGCAAAGAAGTATCGTGACCGGGGGGTATGCAGGACGGACGCCGAAGTTACTAGAGAGCACAACTCCACTTTCCTGCATTGGTTCAAAGAGCATATTATTGCTAATCCTCCGGAGGAGGGCTCCAAGGACGGATTGCTCATATACGCCTTAGCACATGGCCCCTCGCCAACCTCGTAACCTATCAGGCATATGATATCAATGGATATACGTTCTACACAGAGGCCAAATATATGTATAGTGATGATCAGAACTCAGGGGTGACGACGGAATGCATGACCGGCAGCGACAACGGCGCAACTGAACGATTTTATGGAAGGGTCGAGGAGATCTGGGAGCTTGACTACTCTGGACTGCACAACACGACGATGTTCCGTGTCAGATGGGCTAAGAATGTCGAAAGAGAAAGCCGGATTTTCACTACCATGACTATACCCGACGCCAAGAGCGCTACCGTGAACGCTATCGCAAAAAACGAGCCATGGGTACACGCTAAGCACATGACACAATGCTTCTTCATAACTAACCCGCGCAATCCCAGCCGTGTTGTCGTGAGGAGAGGCAAAAGGAACATCATTGGAATGGATGGAGTCGCCAACGAGGAAGACTATGATCAGTACGGCAACCCAATGAGGGAAGATGACGATGATGATGAAGTATACGTCAAAAGAAGAATCAATACTACATTACCTAAGAAAAATCATACTCCATGGAAAAGGCAAAGTCACAATGAGGGGCTCAATTATTCTTCGACGAACAAGAAGGGAAAGAAGCTGAGTCAAAAACGAAAACGTCAGCACTGAGGAAACTTATGTTATCGATCAAATGATGTAATATATATATATATATATGTTCCTATTTTGTATACACGCTTAGCCATTATTATGCATGGGTCCAATGATGTGTAATATATATGTTCCTATTTTGCATACATATTTAACCGTCAAATGATGCAATATATATCGCCCACCCTTCGTTCACTGCCCTCGGGAAATAAAAGTGGGATAAAATAAAGGAAAAAAATAAACTGGCAGTATCGACGGTAGTAGCAGCGCGTTTTGTATAAAGCGCTACAGCTATTGAAGGTAGTGGAAGAGCATTTTGTCCAAATGCGCTACTGCTACGTTCACTTAACCCAAAATTCTCACCCGCCCTGCTTCATCCCGCCTTTTCCCCCCCAAATCCCCACTCTCCCCCGTCGCACCGCCGCGCCCGACCCGGCCCCGGCGCTCGCCCCCGACTCCGGCGCCGGCGCTAGCCCCCGACCCCGGCGCTCGCCCCCGACCCGACCCGGCGCTCGCCCCCGACCCGGCCCTCGCCCCCGACCCCGGTGCCGGCGCTCGCCCCCGACCCCGACACGCTCGCCCCCGACCCGTCGGCCCTCGCCTCCCTCCTCTCCCCTCCCGGCCGTCGTCGGGCCTGCCTCCTCGCCCCTGCACCCTTTGTAAAACCCCCCCTCTCTCTCTGCTAGGGTTCTTCGGTTAATTTACTTAGGTTTTAGTTAGGGCAGTATGTTAATTAGGTTATCTATTTAGTTATGAATTTAGCTAGGTTTCAAAATTTGAACTGGACATGTGATATGTGCAAATTTGAACTGGACATGTGATATGTGCATATGTCATGTTTTGGACATGTCATGTTTGGAAAATGATCCGAGTGGCCTATGTTACGCTGGAATGTTGATTCATTTCCGTTTCGGTGAATTTCAGGCGTTCGATATGTCCATTTTTTAGCAAAGTTCATGCCGAAATTTCCCGTGAATAAAGGCATGATTTTGTGCTACATAGTTGGCATATCGAGTGCTGGCACATAGATTTCTTTTTATGTCATTTCTCATTTATTCATACTTTTAGAAATAAATGAGGACACTTAATCATAGGAAACATGTCGAACAACGAAGAAACTGGGCCTTCTGACCAAGATGCAGACGAGATGGATTATGAGGGTGAACAAGAGTACCTCGACTATTTGACTGCTAAGCAAGGTTTGCAGGTCGGCCTCGATGATGGTACTGATGCCGACATCGACAGCGACAGCGCCGGCACCGATGGCGGCACCGAGACCGGTGGGGAAGGTACCGGCAGGGAAGGTACCGGCCCCGATGCTGCTACCGAAAAGAGGAAGCATAAGAAGAAGAGGATACGAAAACCTAACAAACTAGGGATTGGACGACTTGTGATCACAAAGATGGCACCTGGCAAGTTTGAGCCGTTAGAGCCGGAAGAACTTCGCAAGTGCTATGGGAACCAAGTAGGATGCATCCTACGGGAATGCGCGAGCATCAACGACGATGACTTAAGGAGTAAAGAACATTTGACGCAGTTGCTCCTAACAAAGTTGCACAAGAGATTCAAGTTCCCCAACCAGGATGATAACATAGAACAACCGTGGGATGATCCGAAGATGAAAAGGATTAACAATCACGCCATGGGCATGTTCAGCAATGATTTGGCCTCCTGGAAAACGAGGGTGAAACGAGCTATTAAGGCTGATGAACCCCTGTCCAAGATTCTGGAGGAAAATCCGACACTTACGGAAGAGGAGTTCGAAAAGTTCAAGGACACTTGCGCTACCGAGGCAGCCAAGGCTAAGGCTGCGAAATTCAAGAGCCTTCAGCAAAGGAACACGGGGAAGTATCGCCTAGGAAGCCGTGGCTACCTCGGTAAAAGGCCCATATGGGATAAGGAGGACGCGGAACGTGAAGCCGCGGGTCTCCCAGACCCCTTCGCGAAGTTCACCAACCCCTTGGAGCATGACTTCATCAGGGCCCGCTACAAGTGGGACAAGGAGAAAAAGGTTTTTTACACGGACAAGATCACGAGGAAATTGATTAGACTACTGGAGAAGCAACACCAGCTTGCAGCCGAAAGCCCTACTTCTCCGATGAGGCCCAAGTGGGACACCCCTCTCAACCGGGCCTTGAACGAACTTAAGGGACTCCCTTTGGATCAGCGGGCACAATATGGTCGTGTGCACTGCGCTGGAGACGGCGCCACGTGGAAGGTGTTTTACAACGAGGGCCCGGAGGCCAAGAAGCTGAAAACGAAGTTTAGTCAGGCGGACATCGACGCGAAGGTGAAGCTTGCGGTCGAGAAAAAAGCAGCTGAGGACGCGAAAAAAGCAGTCGAGGACAACTATAAGTTGCTACAGCAGGTAGTCAATGCAGCTGTAACTGCCTGCAGAAATGATTTTGCTACTAACTTGGTTCCAGTTATCATCAACTGGGCGAAGGAAAATCCAAACAAGATGGTACATGATTTCCCGATGCCCAGTTTCATCGGGAGCAACTCCATGAACAACAACACCATCGCACCATCACTTACTCATGCAACCGAGCCTCCTCTCGCAGCCGCTCCCGCTCATAGCAGCCCGTCCTCAGTCTCAGGCGCGCTAGGTGGGCCTTCGTCTTTGGCTGAGCTCGACGCCATCACGGTAATTACATGTCGCACCAACATATAATATTCTATTTTTGTTGCCTTTCGGTTGTTTTACGCCACAGACATATGTGTTTGCAGGCGAAAGAAACCCCGTGCATCATACTCTACTTGATCAAAGGCCAGAAGGTGGACGTGGGAAAGGGGATGATAATGGACCCCTCTCAACGCACGTTCCACAACCAGCCGATCCCCGCTGGGCACTTCAGGGTTAGCTTGACCAGTGTGAAATCGGGGCACGAGGATTTGCCTCCTCCAATACAGCATATGGGAGCGGACGACGAGACCCCGCCGCGAATTGGAAGCTGCAAGAATTGGGTGCTGCTATGGCCGAAGAATCTTATTCGTCTGGAGCCAGCCGAGAGCACGCCAATAACTACCACACATCAACAAGCATGTGCGAAGACCACCACCCCGCCTACGCAATTACCAGCTCCTGTAGTGCCGGGTGAGAGCGGCGGACGACATGATGAAGGGGGTGCAATAGTTATGGCTGATGTAATTTCTCCTGTAGAACAGAGAATGGATGATGAGACGGAGGTCGACCCTATGGATTACCTCAATACAAACGCGTATGACTGTGACATAGATATGATGAGTCAACCATATGACGAATCGGGCTATCAGCTTGCTAATGAGGATATGGATGATATGCCCGGGCAGGGTCATACCATGGATTGCAAAAAGTCTCTCTTCATGAAATACTCACAGGACACGCCTGAAGATGCCGCCTCAACAGAGGCTCAACTATTCGGGCGCGAGGGCCTTACAGTACTTAGCCCGGGAACACTGGGGCAGGGGTTAAGGAAGGATCTGGAAGGTGTGCCCAAGAAAAAGGAGAGGAAGAGATCGACGAAGGTAACTGCCTTCAAACAAGCCAGAGCACATAGCAGCCAGACGATGCATTCTGAAGAGCGTGTACCCGTGAAAAGTGCGGTCATGTTCCATCTCACGGGTGAGCCGATGCTACCGCCGAAACCGCTGGAGGCACTATCAAGGGATCTCAGGAGACTGCACGACCATGTGCTATCGACTGAGATAAGCCTATTAGCCTCAAAGGATCCAGGATATCCGACATACGCGGCTCGTGTGCCTGAGGGGAAGTGCTACGTCTACACACGGCCCGCGGAGGTGTTCTTCCTGCGGTTTGACCATATCTTTGAGATGTTTCTAACAAGGCGGCTTGATTTTACTATCGTCCGCCTTTTTGCGCTACATATGAGCTCCGTCATGAAGAGTGAAGAAGTCTCGCAAATCTGTGTGGCGGATCCGTACTACATGCACGAGTCTTTCTTGAGTCTCGGCGACTTTGAGCATGAAACTGCTAGGGAGTACCTCTAAAACTTCATGGTACAGAATAAGGACCGGGAAATTGTCCTCGTGCCTTATCATCCATAGTAAGTCAGTTCCGGACAATCCTTTCGTACATTCCAATCATTCCTTCTCTCTCATATGGGAAATAATTGGAGGTGTCTTTTCCCCGCAGCAACGGGCGCGCCATCCTTATCGTTCTTTACCCGCAAGTCTCCCACGCCGTGTATTTTGACCCTTCGAGAGACTACGAGAAAAAAGACTACACCCACATAATGAATATTCTAGATGATGCTCTCCAAGGCTTCAGCTTTAGAGGTGGCCACGTGCAGATCAAGAAACAAAGTAACAAGAAGATGGGTTTCGCGCATAAAACTAACGTCTCCTGCATCCATGTCCCAAAACCAAGCAAGAAGGATGGATTCTACATCGTCCATCTCATGATTCAGTTCAACACGGATCACCAAAAGCTTCGCATTAACAGCAGAAATGATGATCGTATCCACAAGTGGCTAGAATCTCATGGAGAAGCGGATTATAAATTTAGAGATGACTTCTTTCGCATCCAAAGCGACATTGCGACGATCATCATGAAAGAAGTCCTCGATGAGAAGGGGATGTTCCACCACGGCCCTATATCGCGAGCTGACGTCCGAACTCGCATAGGCATGCAACGTCTAGACCTCACGCCGTTCAAGAAGCTAGGGTTCGTCCTCGATGATATGGAAGGATGGAACTTCTAGTGATTTATGATGCCGATGATGATGATATGTGTCGGTTGAACTTGTATACTTTTTGTAGCGATGAAACTTTGTGATGTCCACGGTCCGTGCGGAACTTGTGTAACGCTACTTTGTTAGTTTGCGTACGATGATCTGCGTACCTCTAGTTAATTAATTTGCGTACTGTATGTTGCATCTAGTTGCTAACCCTTTCTTTTTAGGTGTTGCTCTAGTATATTTTGTTGCATATATATGATTGTACATCCTCTTCATGAACATGCATCTCTAACAGGTACCTAGTTTCTTGATGGCGAGATGGAATTGCTATGTCGTGTACAAAGGGAAGGTTTCGGGGGTGTACAACGAGTGGCATGAGTGTCAGGCGCCCGTGAACAAGTGAATGGGTTCACGGGCGCCAGCCATAAAGGCTTCAAAAGCAGACAAGAAGGAGAAGCTAGTTACTTGAGGTTCACGCTAGCGCGAGAGAGGACTCGTAACCGCCACCTCATGTACTGCATAGTTCGGCTCTCACTCATAGTGATAGCACTTCTTGCGTATACCTTTGTTTAGATGGATGACGTTGTTGTAGTTGCAAGTATTCGAGACTTGCATGTATCGCTATTTTCGAGATGATGACAAGATATCACTTTGTGTTGGATGATGATTATGATGAGACTATTTGTATGTACATGCTATGATTACATTTGTGGTCTCGCAGGCATTTGTATGTGTATCATGATGACATTTCTATGTGCTAAAGATTCTTCTATAAAGCCTGTTCAAATACAAAACAAATATGCCAAAAAAAACAAAAAAACCTACTTAAATTAGCAGTAGCGAGTGTATAAAAGTTAGCAGCAGCGCCGCGATAGCAGTAGCGCGTAAAGGCAAAGCGCGCTGGAGCTACTAGCAGTAGCGAGCTTCCGCAAAGAGCGCTGCTGCTACACTTGTGTAGCAGTAGCGTCGGTGAGCACGCGCTACTGCTATCTGTTAGCTGTAGCGCCTTATTAGTAGCGCCTATCCCGCGCTACTGATACATCTAAAACCCGCGCTGCTGCTAGCCTTTTTCCTAGTAGTGTGATCATGGGCATCATAGTCCACGCTTTAGCTGTCGATGAGGTCACGGTCATGACCCTTCGCACCTTGGACGTCGACAACGAGCACAGAGAGTTTGTTGGCAAAACAGTACAAGGAGGACGACGTATGTGCTCTGAGATACGTATTGCCACACGTTAGTTCTTAGGATGCGTTGATGGAGCAATAGACCGGTTCTTGTAAAATTGTTTTTCGGAAATGTTGTGTAATAAATTTCATAGAGTTGTATTTCAGAATCCATATTTGATATATATAGAGAATAGGAGACATGTCGTTGACAGGTGGTACCAGACGTTGCGTCTAATAAATGAACTTAGAAAAAAATAGACCTTCTTACCAGATTACTTTCAAAAAACAACAACTGTCCTCTCTGCTGTTCCCCAGCCTTCGCCGCCGCTGTGTAGGTTGTTGCATGCTGACGGCCACGCGCGGCAAGAGACCTCGAGGAGATACGGAGGTCACCGCGCTTCTCGGACAGGCCTCCGTCTCAATTCCTGCCATCTAGTCCACCATCCATCGCGGGAAGCCGCCGGCGAGGCACAGCAGAGGTCCCGCGGTTGCCACCAGGTTATTCATCCAATATTTACTCATCATTTAGTGCTCGTTGCTCAGTCTTCTTGTACTTGGTATGGAATGCTTATGTAGCTGCCAAGGGGAATTTCTGCACCTAGTATTTAGTCGGATTGCTAGCTGGTTTGGATTATGAGGCGTATGCAGTTTGTTATTGTGGTACATCAAATGTAGGTGGAAGAATCGCTATTTCTAGCTTGTTTTGGTTATGTACGTGAATTCAGGCTGTTGGGCTCAACGGTTGAAAATTAGTATAGACAAACCTTCAAATTCCAGGGCGTTGAGAACTAGTAGATACATTACTACAGGAAAAATATTTGGCTAAACAAAATAATAATACACTTCCTGAACTTACTGGAAAATCACAAAAAATATTAGTACTCATATATAGCACATGAAATATATTTACAGCCTCAAAGCAAATTTGTAAAAACCAATTTCTCTACATAGATATAATTTTGGTCTTAATATAATTCCCTATAAGTAAGTAAGGTGTATAATAGATACCCAAAATTAGCTCTATAACTCCATCAAATTATTCTTAACATTTCCCAACTATACTTAACAGGGGAGAAGCCATATTATCTCCTATCGAATACTTTGCCTTGAGTTAAAAATGATTTAAATATTTGTAAAATCAAAATAAGATCCAAATGAATATTTGGGAAAGTCCTTTTATTTCCTCTCATGAGAATATTTATAAACTTTGAAAGTTTCAACCACTAGTTAAAACTATCTAAAAGCAAGCAACATGAAGCAAGTTTTAATAAATCTTATTTAAATAGTTAACATTCCAAAATTTAGAATTATTGGATGTTACACACGACCCTTCGTGTTGGCGTGTAGGTTGCTCGCCAGCACGGCACATTGAGTCTCCCAGATCACACAGCCGCCGCTCTCTGTCCGTTCGTCCATCCTACCATCCATGGCGGCGAAAATCACCGGCAACAACAGGACCAGCAGGGCGGCGGGCAGCATCAATTTCTGCTTCTTGCTGCCCTGCGATATTGGCTCCCCCTAACCTTCCGCGTCCTTGAACCCCCCCCCCCCCCCCCCCCACACACACACCCACACACCCACACCGACACACATCCAGCCTCCCCCACCACTGCCGCTCAAGAGTACTCACTTGTTTCTCACCCCTTCCTGCCCCCAAATCTGCACTCTCTACAAATCTTGTTCTGCATTTGCTTGATTTTATTTTAGGTTTTGTTCTAGTCTGTATAATTTGACATCCATCACCCTTTTTGCTGTAATGGTAGTACGTTTTACATTGTGACCTCCACTTTTTTTCACTCTTCTGTACCTGTCACATATGGCTGTTGGTGCCCCTGTGTAGCCAATTTGATTTGTTTAAAACCTGCATCCTTAGTAATAATACCCACTTGGTTTAGTTGCACGCTGTGTACACATCCCAAGCCAATTCAATGTCCCCTTCCTACACAACAAATCTCCACTCTGCTCAAATCAGTTTCTATATATCCACCTCCTCATCTTACGGGACGAGTGCGACTATCGATGTGATGCGCTTACCATATTTGGGCGAACCATTCTCTTACCCACAAGTGGATGTTCCATAATCCAGCTGCACATGGTCACATATGGCTGTCGGTGCCTCGGTGCCATTTGATTAATCCAAAACCCGCATCTTCTCCTAATAGTATGGATCGCTGGCTGATCTCGGTCATAAGTGCTGCTGCTAACACATTTGACTTTCGATTTGGCCGAGAACAAATCCCGAGCTTAATGCAACCGTGGTAGGCTCTAACCTATTGACCCGGGCGTCGCTCTAACCTAGGGCGACTCGGGCGGCTCCCCAACCCACCACCGCAACCTTCTTCTCACTTGCTTCCGGGTGATCGAACAGTCTAGTTCCGCGAACGCGTCAACCGAACCAGTTATGTAGTTCGTGGCGCCGTTGTCGAGGAACTAACCCTTGATGTACTTGTCTTCTACAAGCGCGGGTGTGGTCATAGCTCTACTCTCGTCGAGGAAGATGTAGCCTCACACATACATCGTTGTTGGGGAGCTATCTCCTACAAACTCAATGGACCCCGAACACTTGCTTGTCGGGTTGTGGCCAACCTGAGTGGTCGTGCGCTCCAGCATGGACTCAATCGTTGTCGGCATCATGGTCGGGACGTGGCCCACCAGATGCTTCGTGTCCTCTTGCACGGTCTTGTCGGGCCTGAACGTAGTTGGGGCCGCCGTTGCCGACACACCGGCCAGCGTCGTCAAGGACGTGGCTGCCAAGTCGTGACTTCCTACACTCTTGCCTTCATCGCCTCCTAGTTAATAGGCCCCGAGAACGATATTGTCGGGGAAGTTTCTAACACTGTAGGAATGGATTCCGCTAACGGTCTCCGTGACGCCTACATGGACTCGACGGTTGTCGGGACCGTGGTCGCGAGATGTGTTGTGCCCTCCAGGACAGTTTGGGAGCAGGTCAGCATCATTTTTGGAACACCGTCTATGTCACCTTGGACGAGGTTCGCCGTGGCCACGGCAGCCTTGTCAGCTATCCTCTTGCGGCAATCACGGGCCCCATGGCCTTTTATGCTGCAATACCAGAACTTGTCCCAGTCGTCTGCTGGGATCACATCGCATGCTACCCTGTTGTAGGGGCTGGTCTGGCTTTCGCCCGCAGTTGCCGCTGCCGTTCTGAGCGCGACCTCCACGTCTGGCGCTGCTACTTGCGGCGCCACCATCGTGACCCTGCCGCTTCTTCACATCCAACTCCCTCATAGTCAGGAGGAGTCATCCGCTATCAGAAATCTCGCGGCCGTCATCAAGACGACTCTCAACCACTCGCAAGCGGCCCGTGAGTTCCTCGATGAAGAGCATGAACAGGTCAAGCAGAGTCTCGATAGTGGTTGCTACCTAAGCAAAGTGAGAGGGGGCGACGTGTAGGAACTTCTGCACGATCCTCTCGTCGTTGACCGTGTCGGCGAGCAAGAGGAGGTACGTCGCGAGGCTATCGATCCTCATGGCGAAGTCATCGACACGCTTGCCGTCATTGAGGGCAATGTTATCGAAGTCTGCCTTTAGCCTTTGCGCGTTCGTCACGTGCTAGCGGTCGTTGCCGAGACGCTAGGTCCTCATGGACGCCCATGCCTCCTTGGCGCTCACCTTGGACTCCCTCCGTTTTTATTTACTCTCCATATTAGATTTGACTGAAGTTAAACATCATAAAATTTGAGCAAGTTTTAATTTATAGAAAAGAATATAAACATTTACCATACAAATCTATATCATGTGAAAGTACATTCAACAATGAATCAAATGGTATTGATTTGTTATTGTATATGTTAGTATTTTTGTCTATAAATTTTGTCAAAATTTACAAAACTTGACTTTGATCAAAGCTAATATACGGAGTAAATAAAAATGGAGAAACTATTAGTTGTCTGAACCTGAAAGAAAATTGCTAGCCGCACTACCATGCATTAATTGCATGTTATCCTATTGTGTCATCTTATCCTGCCACATGGGCCAGATATGGTTGTTTCTATCGATCCCGGGGAAAAGGCTTATTTTGTACTCCCTCCCGGGGAAAAGGCTTATTTTGTACCCCCTCCGTCCGAAAATATTTGTCATCAAAATGGATAAAAAGAGATGTATCTAGAATTAATATATGTCTAGATACATCCCCTTTTATTTTTTTTGATACAAGTATTTCCGAACTGAGGGAGTAGTATTTTTGTGTGGGGTTCCTTTTGCAAATTTTCTAGACACATGTCATGTCTTGGTCTTTCCGGTAGTTTCTGGTGCGCAGTTTAAATATAATGTCTGTCGTTAAAAAAAATAGGCAATTGCCTTTATAAGTGACATGCATCGTATGGAGCTGAGCCATAACAACCCAAGCATAATTGCAAGAGCAAACATGATGAATGCCCACGCCAACCTAGCTCTGGCCGCTTTGGCATTCCCAGCCCACATGCCCAACTCTAAATCGTCCCACATCCGATCACGACGCACCAGACGCCCACTCCTTCCACTCACAATGGCGGCACATCCACCAATCCGAACAAACATCGGAATGAGCACCCATGGCAGTGCCAGTGGCGGCGGGGAGCAAGCCGGCATCTCCAGCACGGACCGATTCCGCATGATAGACTTCCACCACGTCGAGTTTTGGTGCGCCGATGCCGCCTCCGCCGCCGCACGCTTCTCCTTCGGGCTCGGCGTGCCACTCGCGGCAGAGTCCGGCCTCTCCACGGGGAACACCGCGCACGCCTCCCACCTACTCCACTCACGCTCGGGCTCTCTCGCGCTCCTCTTCAGCGCCCCATACGCACAGGGCGACGCGGTCACCGCGTCCGTGCCCTCCTTCGACGCCGACGCCGCACGCCGCTTTACCGCAGATCACGGCCTGGCGGTGCGCGCCATGGCCGTCCGTGTCCCGGACGCCGGCGAGGCCTTCCGCACGAGCGTTGACGCTGGAGCGCGCCCGTCCTTTGCCCCTGCTGAGCTTGGACACGGCTTCGAGCTCGCGGAGGTCCAGCTCTACGGAGACGTCGTTCTCCGCTTCGTGAGCCACCCAGACGACACGGCCATACCCTTCTTGCCGGGGTTCGGGAGCGTCCCCAGCTCCGGGGCTACACCGGACTACGGGCTCACGCGGTTTGACCACATCGTCGGCGACGTCCCTCACCTGGCTCCGGTCGCTGCATACATAGCCGGGTTCACAGGGTTCCACGAGTTCTCTCGCTTCACTGCGGACCAGGTGGGCACGGCCGAGAGCTCCCTCAACGTCGTGGTGCTCGCCAACAATTCAGAGAACGTGCTGCTCACCGTCGTCGAGCCAGTGCATGGCACCAAGCGCCGGAGCCAGGTACAGACCTACCTGGACCACCACGGCGGCCCAGGCGTGCAGCACCTGGCGATGGCCAGCAACGACGTGCTTGGCACGTTGAGGAAGATTCGTGGGCGGTCCACCATGGGCGGCTTTGAGCTTCTGCCACCGCCACCGGCCAGCTACTATGACGATGTAAGGCGGCGCGCTGGGGACGTGCTGTCAGAAGCACAGATTAAGGGGTGCCAGGAGCTAGGCGTACGGGTGGACAAGGATGACCATGGAGGTGTTGTGCTCCAAATCTTCACAAAGGCGGCGGGCGACAGGTCAGATGAACTAGCAAGCTAATTCTTCCACTGATGTCAAATGTCATGTATATATTGTGTGTATATTCTAACTTCTATATTGTGTGTATATAGCGGGGGGAAACCCTTTTTCGGTATTGTGTGTATATTCGCATGTAGTTCTAACTTCTAATTCATGGCTCGAAAAATATCGTGTATTGTGTGCAGGCCAACCTTGCTCTTGGAGTTTATCCAAAGGATCGGATGCATGGACAAGGACGAGAACGGGCAGGAATACCAGAGAGGTGGCTGCGGTGGATTTGGCCAGGGTAACGTCACTGAGCTGTTCAAGTCCATTGAGGACTATGAAAAGTCCCTTGACGCTTCTGCACGCCTGGCCGCCTAATAATAACACAATGGTTCAACACTCACGGCTTCACTTTTTTTTTTTTGATGGACAACTTAAGATGCTCTCTCAAACATTTGTTGGTAATCAAGTAGATCTTTTTATTGGTAATCAAGACAGTGCAGGTGTTTGAGCGATGATGTCATTGCTCATGTCTAGTTGCAGCGTCTTCATTGAATAAAGTAGTGTATCATTCTTGCAAAAGTTGTTGTCACGGAGAATTGTATGTGAGAGATCGCACTGCAATTCTTAGTTCTAAGAGTTATTTTATAGTTTCTCGGATGTTTGATTCGAGGAACTAGTCATCAACCCGTGCACCTGTACAGGCTAGGGATTGGTAGATGACTATATGGTGCTATCTGATACATAGCATGAAAATTAGCTTTCTAAGGGCATCTCCAACGTTGACCCGCAAATTCCGCCGGTATACGTCCGTTTTTATGTCCGGACGTGGTGCGCGGATAAGATACGGAAGGGAGCCATCCAACGCTAATTACAAAGTATCCGGCTGAGAGGAGAAAAAGTACGTCAGGACCAAGCATATGGTGGGATATTTGTGGTTTAGTGTCTGGTTGGGAGGAGAGAAAGAGAAGAGGGGGACCATGCATGTGCGGTTGGGAGAGAGAGAGAGGGGAGAAACATGCATGTGATTGGTTATGTGCATGTCTGGACTCCATTAAAAAAATCAAATTTGTCTATGCCCTTGATACAAATCTGTCCGATCAGATATATACCGGCGTTTTGCGGGTGCCCTAACATAACAAAAATGAAAGTTATATATTTCTGGTCGTCATTAATATCATATAAGTCTATGTTTCCAAAAAGGACAGACAAATGTTCACTAGTAGAAAAAGGGCCTATTGTCCCGGTTGGTGAGGGCCTTTAGTCCCGGTTCATGAACCGGGACTAAAGGGTCGGTACTAATGCCCTGACCCCTTTAGTCCCGGTTCGATCCAGAACCGGGACAGAAGGGCCTTCACGTGGCCTGTCCCCTGAGCCCAGGCAGGAGGGCCTTTGGTCCCGGTTGGTGGCATCAACCGGGACCAATAGGCATCCACGCGTCAGCGTTTATGTGGCTGTGGTTTTTGTTTTTTTTGAAAGGGGGGGGGGTGGTTTGGGGGTTTTGGGGGGGTTAATTTAGGTGTTTCATATATTGTGCTATAGCTAGCTAATTAATAGAGAGAAGTGTCTTCTCTTTTGTCCGTGCTTGGTCGACGCTACGTACCATACATACATACGTATAGAGAGGACTAGCTAGACACGCTAGCTAGCTAGTAAGCAAACAGAAGATCGTCATGAACATATATGCATACAGAGAGAAGTGATATCGACCACCTCTCCTTCTCCGAGAGATTGATCGAACAAACAAGTTCTCGTATATCTATCCGACACTACCGGCTACATATATACAATAATTATCTTTTACAAATATATAATCTCCTAAAATACGGACGCGTGGTCCACATAGTATTCTCCGTCTTTAGCGATCACGTGGTCAAGAAAGAATGCCGCCAATTCCTCTTGAATTGCTCGCATGCGATCTGGTGCTAGGAGTTCATCCCGCATCCGAAACATCTAATTTTAAGAAGGGGGTCAATACACACACACACACACACACACACACACACACACACACACACACACACACACACACACACACACACACACACACACACACACACACACATATATATATATATATATATATGAATGAATGAAACTCAACACAAATGATGGTAATAAAATAAAATTGTGAATATTGTTATTTACGCACTTCATATTGTTTGTCAGAGTAGCCCCGCTCACAGGTCGTGTGGCGGATGGACTCGCAAATGTAGTATCGACAGAAATCATTCCCTTGTTCCTGCCACAACCACTTTACAAGAAATAGAGGTCAATCAAACTGATAATTAGCAAGCATGCTAAATGGTATTGATGAAACTAGCGCTTGAATCACTAGGAGATGCCTGGAATATGCTACTATATAGTACTTACTTTCGGGTGCCTAAATTGCAGCTTCTTCGGTAGTGTCGGAGCTTTTTTGGTGAATTTTCTCCAAGCCCTGCCATACAAAGAAAACAATTACTTGATATCAGAAATGAACAAAGTTGCTGATATGGTGGATAATGATCGATTTAACTTACTTCTCGAGCATTTCAGTCATGTCTGCATACTCCTTGGGATCTTTTCGCTTGGAGTCTAAGACAGTTACTACTCCCTTCTCAAGCTTAATCTCTAGGAGAATATATTGGTAGCTGCGCACACATGCATAACTCATCAATATTACATTACTATAACCTGGACTAATAAGGAAACCGAATATGCCACAAGACAGTAACACTCACTTGAAGTTGTAAGGAAAGAGTATTATATCTTTGTGTTCATTTATTTCCAACGATCGTAGCAAGTTGGCCTCGGTTTCTTGGGCTCGATATTGAACCTCAGTTGCATCTATGAGATACGTGTTAATGAACCCAATATCTCCCACTTGTCTTTTCTTCAATTCGGCGATCTTCAATCTGCATAATATAGTGAGGATAATTATAAATACATGCAAATAAAAGGGCTGAGTTATATAGAGAGACTTAATGACGGAAGTAGTACTACTTACAGACAGTAGGAGGTGACAGTTGCTTTATCGATGGCCAATTGATTGAAAAACTGATAGAACTCCTCAAATGGAATAGGCAACAGTTTAGTTCCAAGGAGGTCATGCTCCTTTTTAACTCTCATATACAAAGTATTCCTCCCCTCAGACTCTTTGCAGGTTTTCATGTACCAATCATGCAATCTTCGCATCATCGTTGATAGAGAACTTTCATCTTTGACGAGAGGCTTCCCGTACTCGTATCTTTGTATCTGCACCTCCAAGATATCATAATGTACATCGTCGGGCAGGTAATTTGCAGGATTGCCATAACCGGGCACCATCCTCGGATCGACGATGTCGCTAGCAGGCACCTTGAGCGGGGGGCACGATTGCTTCGCTTGTTCGCCGAGCTGGGCAATTTGTTTCCCAGCTCGTCGTTCTTTCATCGTTTGATCACTTTTAGTACTTCCCGACCTCTCCGCTTCGGCAAATGCCTTTCCAATAATGCGTTCATAGTTTCCTTTCGGCGGAGACTTGGGTGGTTTTGTCAGGGCAGCCAGAGTGCGCTTCCCTTTCACCGGATCTACCTTCTCCTCCGGAGGTGGATGTCTCTTTGCTTTCAACCCTTGAAACCAGTCATCCACTTCGGTCTGCGCGATCTTCGTGTTTTCCTCCTCGCTCCTCTCGTACGGTAACTTCTCTGGAGTCTTCAGAGAAGGACCGAATCTGTATCTCCTCCCGCCTTTGGCTGTACTGCTAGACGCCGGCAGAGTAGACGGAGCGGATGTCTTCTTTCCTTGCTTACGAGGTGGAGGAGAAGGACTGCGACGCGCCGTAGAAGCCGGAGCGGCGGCGGGTCTCTTCCGCCCTTGCTGACGAGGCGGAGAAGGAGGAGGCTGGCTGCTCGGGCGAGCCGGCGCAGGCGGAGAAGGAGGCGGAGTGCCGCCACGCGCCGGAGAAGGAGCGGGCCGAGTGCCCTGATCGTCACTCGCCGGTGGAGGAGGCGGAGTGCCCTGACTCGCCGGAGGAGGAGGAGGAGGTGGAGGCGTCCAGTTCGGAAGGTTGATGAGATCCTTCCGCCATAGGCATGGAGTCTTCACAGCAGAACCCAGCCGATACTCCCCTTCACCGGTAGGGTGGTCAAGCCGGAGGTCCTCAAATCCCTCCGTTATTTCATCGACCATCACCTTAGCATATCCTTCTGGAATCGGCCGGCAGTGAAAAGTTGAGTCGGGTTTAGTACGATAAACAGAGCCAACAGCCGCCTTGACCTTCAAATTGCTCCATTGCGCCATAAGGTGGCAATTTTCAGCATCCGTGATAGCATCCACGGGTTAGCTGGCAGGAGCCGTCAAGGCATGCTCTGGCTGAAGCAGCTCGGTGGAAGCCACGCTGCTTTTCCGCTGAGATGGCGGGGTAGCTTCGGGGGAAGCTTCGGCAGGTCATTTGCTGCGATCTGCTTCTCGTTCCTCTATCCCCATTACCCTTTCGTGCAGCGACTGCAGTTGGCTCTGCTCCAGTTTCTTCCTCCTCTCGTGGGTTTTGTAACCCCCTGCGTCCGGAAATCCAGCCTTCCACGAAACGGAGCCTGGCGTGCCTCGTGTCCGTCCAGGGTGCTCAGGATTGCCGAGGGCCATTGTGAGCTCGTCCTTCTCCCTGTCTGGAACGAACGTCCCTTGCTGCGCTGCTTCGATATATTGCTGAAGCTTCTTGACTGGTATGTCCAATTGTTCCTCCGTCCAAATGCACTTCCCTGTTATAGGGTCCAAGGATCCGCCGGCCCCAAAGAACCAAGTCCGGCAACGTTCTGGCCAGTTCATTGTCTCTGGTTCAATCCCTTTATCAAGCAGATCATTCTCAGCCTTGGCCCACTTAGGCTGGGCTACGAGGTAGCCACCTGACCCCGTGCGATGGTGAAGCTTCTTCTTCTCAGCATTTCTCTTGTTTGTCGCCGAATTTTTTTTACTCTTTTCCGATGTCTTGTGGGCCACAAATGCGGGCCAGTCATCTCTGATCTTCTCATATTTGCCAATGAATTCTGGTGTCTCATTTTTTTCGACATACCTATTGAGGTCTTTCTTCCAATTCCTGAATAGGTCTGCCATCTTCCTCAGAGCAAAAGACTTGATTAATGGCTCTATAACTGGCTTCTCCGGATCATCCTCCGGCGGTAGGGTGAAATTTGACTTCAGCTCAGTCCAAAGATTCTCTTTCTGCATCTCATTGACATAAGACACCTCAGGGTCTTCGTTCTTAGGCTTATACCATTGCTGGATGCTGATCGGGATCTTGTCCCTAACCAGAACCCCACACTGAGCAACAAATGCCTTCTTTGTCCGGTAGGGTTCAATCGATTGGCCGTCGCGTGCGATTTGTATGATCTCAAACTTTTCATCCGAGCTCAACTTTTTCTTCGGGCCTCGTCTCTTTACCGAAGTTGTGCTCGATCCGGAGGGCTAGAAAAAAGAACAAAGACGAGAGTTAATTAATATGTGTACATACCAAAACAATGAATGCATCAATTAGCTAGTCAGCACAGGCTTAACTAATATATATAGCTGGCCGGACTCGGTTTGGTGATCACCGGAGCCGTCCTCACGGTCTACTTCTTCACCCTCTCCTTCTTGCACCGGCATTGGGTCATCGGAGCCATGTAAATCAATGAGGAGAGGGCCAGCTGCTTCTTCACACTCTCCTTCCAGACCATCGTTGTCGTTGAGAAACATCGAGGAGAGGGCATCACTTCCTTCTGCGATTATGTCCCTCAACAACGCTTCTTGTGCTTCGTCTCGGGGGGTGTCCATAGTTTCTACAAATATTTACAACATGGAAATTATTATTCAAACATGACAAATATGGATATATTAGTGGCAAACGTAGAACTAGCTACCTAATCACAATAAGGAATCATATTAGTGGCCTCGACGCTGCTTCTCTAGGGTTTGGGGTGGCCTCGACAACGCTTCAAGGGTTAGGGGGTGGCCTCGAGAACGCTTCAAGCTAGGAGGGGGTAATATCGACCCCCCCCACGTGTTGAAGCTATCGGGAGGGGGTCGGCGTTGAACGGTACATCTATGTCCCACAAGTGACGTGGGCATCGACGTGGGCATCGACGCCCACAAGCTATTGGATTTCTTCAATACTTTGACACTATAGGAACCCTCGACCCTGAAACCTTCGACCCTTGACCCCTTAACGACCCTCGACCCTCTACCCTAGTTCCCGACCCTCGACCCCTCGGCGATCCTCGACACCTTCGTTATATCGACAACGACGCAACATACATATACATGGGAAAATAATGTTATCGGGGAGGGGGTATCGGTACCCCCCCCCTCGTGTCAAAGTTTCTTCTTTCTCCTCTATTCCTTTCTTTCTTCTTCTCCTCTTCTTTTCTTCTTATCCCTCGAGAAAGGAAAATAAGGAAAAGGAAGAAAAGAGGAAGAAGGAAGAAGGAAGAAGAAGAAGAAAAAAAAGAAGAAAAAAAAGAGGAGAAGAAGAAAAGAATAGAGGAGAAGAAGAAAAAATAGAAATTTCTATTTTTTCTTCTTCTCCTCTATTCTTTTCTTCTTCTCCTCTTCTTTTTCTTCTTTTTTCTTCTTCTTATTTATTTCTCCTTTCTTCCTATCCCCTCTTCTTCTCCTTTCTTCCTCTTCTTTTTTCCTTTTTCCTCTCATTCTTTTTCTTCTTCTTGTATTGCTTGTTTTTTTAAATAATGTTCAAATAAAAATCTATGAACATAAAACATATATACACACAGAGAACATATATACATTTTTATAAAAATGCAAAAAACAAAAAAATTAAAAAAAGACATATAAACAGATATACATACATACATTTTTCTTTCATATGAACATACATACATACATTTTCTTTGCATATGACCATACATACATTTTTCTTTGCATATGACCATTCATACATTTTCTTTGCATATGCTTTGCATATAAACATACATACATATGAACATACATACATACATATAAACATAACATACATACACAAAAAATTCTAAAAATCTGCCTAAAAAATCTAAAAATCTGCCTAAAAAAATTATATGAAAAAAAGCATACATCATCCATCCATCCATATAATGAACATATACATCATCCATCCATCCATATAATCAACATATGCATATGAAAAAAAATTATATGAAAAAAAATTATATGAAGAGGATCGAGGGGACAAGGAGGAAAGGGGGTCGCCGGAGCCGGACCGAACGGGGAGGAGGGGCGGCGTCGAGGCAGGGGCGGCAGTGGGGGCGGGCGCCGGCGATGACGTCGACAATGGTGGGGGCGGGCCGGGGCGCAGGGGCGCGGCCGTGCGTGCTCGGGGACGGGGCAGGGGCACGGGGCGGCGGCCGGCGTGGGCTCGGGCGCGGGGCAGGGGCACGGGGAGACGGGGATGGAGGCCGGCGGCGGCGACGGCGTCGAGGAGCGCGCGAGCGATTTGGGCAGCCTGGCGGCGGGGGCAACTGGCTAGGGAGGCGAGGGAGATGTGAAATTTTCACAAGTCCTGGTTATATAGCAAGGGCATTAGTCCCGGTTCGTGGAACCAACCGGGACTAATGCCCCCCTTTAGTCCCGGTTGGTGCCACCAACCGGGACCAAAGGCCAATTTTCAGCAGCCCAAAGGGCGAGAAGCGGCGGCCTTTGGTCCCGGTTGGTGGCACCAACCGGGACTAAAGGGGGCCTTTGGTCCCGGTTGGTGGCACCAACCGGGACTAAAGGGGGGCATTAGTCCCGGTTGGTGCCACCAACCGGGACCAAAGGCCCCCTTTAGTCCCGGTTGGTGCCACCAACCGGGACCAAAGGCCTTGTGCTGCCCCGCGCCAAATGTTTAGTCCCACCTCGCTAGTTGAGAGGGAGCCGCACCAGTTTATAAGGTGCGGTGTGGCTCCCCTCTCGAGCTCCTCTCTAAAGCAGGCTTTCGGGCCTAACTCTGCCATCTGTGCCTGTGGGCCTACTGGGCCTTCCACGGGCCTGAATCCTGGCCCATAGGGTTTCTAGTCGTATTCAGGCCGTGGGGGCCCAGAAGGTGGCATTTTTTTTGTTTTTTTGTTTTATTTGTTTCTTTATTTAGTTTATTTTGGTTTTGGTTTATTTTTCTTTTGGTCTTTTGCTTTATTTTTTAATTCTTTTTGCTTTTAGTTTTAGAAAAATTATAAACTTTCTGTTAGTGCCATTAGTTTTCAAATCTGAAAACTCTTTTTTGTTTTCTTTGTTGCTTTATTTATTTTATTTTGTTTCTACTTACAACAAAATACTTATTGTTGCTATTTTTTTTTTTTTCAGTTTTTTGTTCTGTTTTCTGCATTATTTATTTTTTGTTGTTTTTTGCTTTATTTTTTAATTCTTTTTGCTTTTAGTTTTAGAAAAATTATAAACTTTCTGTTAGTGCCATTAGTTTTCAAATCTGAAAACTCTTTTTTTGTTTCCTTTGTTGCTTTATTTATTTTATTTTGTTTCTACTTACAACAAAATACTTATTGTTGCTATTTTTATTTTTTTCAGTTTTTTGTTCTGTTTTCTGCATTATTTATTTTTTGTTGTTTTTTGCTTTATTTTTTAATTCTTTTTGCTTTTAGTTTTAGAAAAATTATAAACTTTCTGTTAGTGTCATTAGTTTTCAAATTTGGAAACTCTTGTTTTGTTTTCTTTGTTGCTTTATTTATAAACCGGTGTGAGCGCCCTTCGGTTGGCGAGGTTTTAAAATTCATAGTTTTCAAATGAACTCTGAAAAAGTTGGCATAGCATGTGCATGTACAAAACGGACAATGGTATCATACTCGTCTGTTACAAAGTTGGCATGTTATCATCATAATAGTTGCGGGAGAAAGTCTTCACTTTTTCTTCGCTTGTGTCGTTTGCTTATTGCGCCGTAACCATGGATAATCTTCATCGTTTATCAGGATGCTTCGGTCAGCCTTGACTTTGAAGGGGGGAATTTCATGAAACTTTTCATACTCTTCAGACATGTCTGTCTTGCCCTCCACTCCCAGGATGTCCCTTTTTCCTGAAAGAACTATGTGGCGCTTTGGCTCATTGTATGATGTATTCGCTTCCTTATCTTTTCTTTTCCTCGGTCTGGTAGACATGTCCTTCACATAGATAACCTGTGCCACATCATTGGCTAGGACGAACGGTTCGTCAGTGTACCCAAGATTTTTCAGATCCACTGTGGTCATTCCGTACTGTGGGTCTACCTGTACCCCGCCTCCTGACAGATTGACCCACTTGCACTTAAACAAAGGGACCTTAAAATCTACTCCGTAGTCAAGTTCCCATATGTCTGCTATGTAACCATAATATGTGTCATTTCCATTGTCGGTTGCTGCATCAAAGCGGACACCGCTGTTTTGGTTGGTGCTCTTTTCATCTTGGTCAATCGTGTAAAATGTATTCCCATTTATCTCGTATCCTTTCCAAATCATTACAGTCGAAGATGGTCCCCTGGACAACAAGTACAGCTCATCACAAACAGTGCTGTCACCTCTGAGACGTGTTTCCAACCAACTGCTGAAAGTCCTGATGTGTTCACATGTAATCCAGTCGTCGCACTGCTCCGGGTGTTTGGAGCGCAGACTGTTCTTGTGTTCATCGACATACGGGGTCACCAAGCTAGAGTTCTGTAGAACTGTGTAGTGTGCTTGAGACCAAGAATATCCGTCCCTGCATATTATTGAGTCCCTTCCAAGCGTGCCTTTTCCAGTCAGTCTCCCCTCATACCGCGATTTAGGGAGACCTATCTTCTTAAGGCCAGGAATGAAGTCAACACAAAACCCGATGACATCCTCTGTTTGATGGCCCATGGAGATGCTTCCTTCTGGCCTAGCGCGGTTACGAACATATTTCTTTAGGACTCCCATGAACCTCTCAAAGGAGTACATATTGTGTAGAAATACGGGCCCCGGAATGACAATCTCGTCGACTAGATGAACTAGGACGTGCGTCATGATATTGAAGAAGGATGGTGGGAACACCAGCTCGAAACTGACAAGACATTGCGCCACATCACTCCTTAGCGTTGGTACGATTTCTGGATCGATCACCTTCTGAGATATTGCATTGAGGAATGCACATAGCTTCACAATGGCTAGTCGGACGTTTTCCGGTAGAAGCCCCCTCAATGCAACCGGAAGCAGTTGCGTCATAATCACGTGGCAGTCATGAGACTTTAGGTTCTGGAACTTTTTCTCTGGCATATTTATTATTCCCTTTATATTCGACGAGAAGCCAGTCGGGACCTTCATACTGAGCAGGCATTGAAAGAATATTTCTTTCTCTTCTTTCGTAAGAGCGTAGCTGGCAGGACCTTCATACTGCTTCGGAGGCATGCCCTCTTTTTCGTGCAAGCGTTGCAGGTCCTCTCGTGCCTCAGGTGTATCTTTTGTCTTCCCATACACGCCCAAGAAGCCTAGCAGGTTCATGCAAAGGTTCTTCGTCACGTGCATCACGTCGATCGAAGAGCAGACCTCTAGGTATTTCCAGTAGGATAGGTCCCAAAATATAGATTTCTTCTTCCACATGGGTGCGTGATTCTCAGCGTCATTCGGAACAGCTAGTCCGCCGGGACCCTTTCCAAAGATTACGTGTAAATCATTGACCATAGCAAGTACGTGATCACCGGTACGCATGGCGGGCTTCTTCCGGTGATCTGCCTCGCCTTTGAAATGCTTGCCTTTCTTTCGACATTGATGGTTGGTCGGAAGAAATCGACGATGGCCCAGGTACACATTCTTCCTGCAGCTTGCCAGGTATATACTATCGGTGTCAAGTAAACAGTGCGTGCATGCGTGGTATCCCTTGTTTGTCTGTCCTGAAAGGTTACTGAGAGCGGGCCAATCGTTGATGGTCACGAACAGCAACGCCTTTAGGTTAAATTCCTCCTGTTTGTGCTCATCCCACGTACGTACACCGTTTCCATTCCACAGCTGTAAAAGTTCTTCAACTAATGGCCTTAGGTACACATCAATGTCGTTGCCGGGTTGCTTAGGGCCTTGGATGAGAACTGGCATCATAATGAACTTCCGCTTCATGCACATCCAAGGAGGAAGGTTATACATACATAGAGTCACGGGCCAGGTGCTGTGATTGCTGCTCTGCTCCCCGAAAGGATTAATGCCATCCGCGCTTAAAGCAAACCATACGTTCCTTGGGTCCTTTGCAAACTCATCCCAGTACTTTCTCTCAATTTTTCTCCACTGCGACCCGTCAGCGGGTGCTCTCAACTTCCCGTCTTTCTTACGGTCCTCACTGTGCCATCGCATCAACTTGGCATGCTCTCCTTTTCTGAACAGACGTTTCAACCGTGGTATTATAGGAGCATACCACATCACCTTCGCAGGAACCCTCTTCCTGGGAGGCTCGCCGTCAACATCACCAGGGTCATCTCGTCTGATCTTATACCGCAATGCACCGCATACCGGGCATGCGTTCAGATCCTTGTAGGCACCGCGGTAGAGGATGCAGTCATTAGGGCATGCATGTATCTTCTCAACCTCCAATCCTAGAGGGCATACGACCTTCTTTGCTGTGTATGTACTGTCGGGCAATTCGTTATCGTTTGGAAGCTTCTTCTTTATTATTTTTAGTAGCTTCTCAAATCCTTTATCAGGCACATCATTCTCTGCCTTCCACTGCAGCAATTCGAGTACGGTACCGAGCTTTGTGTTGCCATCTTCGCAATTGGGGTACAACCCCTTTTTGTGATCCTCTAACATGCGATCGAACTTCAGCTTCTCCTTTTGACTTTCGCATTGTGTCCTTGCATCGACAATGACCCGGAGGAGATCATCATCATCGGGCACATCGTCTGGTTCCTCTTGATCTTCAGCAGCTTCGCCCGTTGCAGCACCATCGTGCACATCGTCTGGTGCATCTTGATGTTCAGTAGCATCACCGTATTCAGGGGGCACATAGTTGTCATCGTACTCTTCTTCCTCGCCGTCTTCCATCATAACCCCTATTTCTCCGTGCCTCGTCCAAACATTATAGTGTGGCATGAAACCCTTGTTAAGCAGGTGGGTGTGAAGGATTTTCCGGTCAGAGTAAGACTTCGTATTCCCACATATAGGGCATGGACAACACATAAAACCATTCTGCTTGTTTGCCTCAGCCACTTCGAGAAAATCATGCACGCCCTTAATGTACTCGGAGGTGTGTCTGTCACCGTACATCCATTGCCGGTTCATCTGCGTGCATTATATATAATTAAGTGTGTCAAAAATCATTACAGAACATCATGAATAGATAATTAAGTGACCAAATTAATAGAAGTTCATCATCACATAAAAACCAAAGTAGATACATAGTTCTCATCTAACAACATAAAGCTCTGCAGAGCATCTATATTAATTAAACCATACATTGAAACTATGTAAAACATTTCAATGCGAAAACAAATGCGATCATAATCGCAACCAAGGTAACAACTGATCCAACGGCATAATGATACCAAGCCTCGGTATGAATGGCATATTTTCTAATCTTTCTCATCTTCAAGCGCATTGCATCCATCTTGATCTTGTGATCATCGACGACATCCGCAACTTGCAACTCCAATATCATCTTCTCCTCCTTAAGTTTTTTTATTTTTTCCTTCAAGAAATTGTTTTCTTCTTCAACTAAATTTAACCTCTTGACAATAGGGTCGGTTGGAATTTCCGGTTCAAGAACCTCCTAGATAAATAAAATCTATGTCACGTTGGTCGGCATAATTTTCATAAACAATAAATGAATCAATAGTTATGAAAAGATAATATATACCACATCCGAATCATAGACAGGACGAGGGCCGACGGGGGCGGATACCAAAACCATCGGCGCACTATATAAGATGCAATAATAAAAGTAAGAAAATAATACAAGTATCTATCTAAACAAACAAGTAATAATATTTTTCCTTTCAGAAAGAAGATAAGAACAAGAGGCTCACCACGGTGGTGCCGGCGATGAGATCGGCGCGGGTGATCGACGGCGGTGAAGACGGGGACGGGGCGTGACGGACCGCTAAACCTAGATAAATATTGAGGAAAATGGAGCTTGGCGGTCGAGCTTGGAGAGGAGAAACCTTAAGTAGTGTGGCTCGGGCATTCCATCGAACACCTTGTGTGCATAGGAGGTGAGCTAGAGCACCACCAAGCCCTCTCCCCCTCGGCCAGAAAAAACAGAGCAGTGTGCTCTGCTCTTGCGCGAGGGGCTATATATAGGCACCACTATTGGTCCCGGTTGGTGGCATGAACCGGGACTAAAGGTAACCCTTTTGGTCCCGGTTCATGCCACCAACCGGGACCAATAGTGGTGGGCCAGGAGCCAGGACCATTGGTCCCGGTTCGTCCCACCAACCGGGACCAAAAGGTCCGCACGAACCGGGACCAATGGCCCACGTGGCCCGGCCGGCCCCCTGGGCTCACGAACCGGGGCAAATAGCTCCATTGGTCCCGGTTCTGGATTGAACCGGGACTAATGGGCTAAACTGGCCTGGACGAAAACCCTGATATAATGGTCATAGTTTCAAATATTCATAGAAATTTATTATTCACATTCCCATTTTTCTAAATAGTACATTTTATAGTTAGTTATATATATAACTAACTATATATAACTAACTATATATTATTCGCATTCCCATGTTATATATAATATATATATATATATATATATATATATATATATATATATATATATATATATATAACTATAAAATGTACTATTTAGAAAAATGGGAATGCGAATAATAAATTTCTATGAATATTTGAAACTATGACCATTATATCAGTTCGAAATCCAAATTTTCATTTATCCATAAGGTTTTACTTCTCGGGGAGTATATTTTTTTTTAGTTTTACAACATGTACAATCATGTTCATATTTGCAAGGAAGAGTGGTTTTGTTAATAAAAACAAAATATATGACCCTGGTAATCTGGGATAAAGGTAGTAAATATTAATGAAATGAGGCTTTCAACTAAAGTATATACTGCTACTAAGAAATTAACATAGATAAAGTATCTTTATACTATAATATCATGCTATCCGCATGTTCATGTTCGCTCCATTGGATTTCATTCCCCATATCGTATGGATTTTATCTTTTTTTATCATGAAATCATCAAAAAATAGTAAGAAATCATTGTTTCGTGTAGAAACATCTAAATGTACGAGAGACAATGCTTAATACAACTGAGGGAGTGCAATGTTGATGGGGTTTATGTTGTAACAGGCCGAAGACTATGCGGCCTTTATAACATTGGTATGGGCATGCTCTTCTCGACGGTAGGGGCTTCTCTTTCGGGGCACGTGTGTGTACGGGCAAGCCATTATAAACAATAATATATCTGGATAAAACTTATTGTAAGTTACTACCATGCTGTTCGGACACTACCAGAATAAGCTTCGGTCCTGACGGCCAGATCTATGCCGACGGGAGACGTAGGCATATGTGGAGGTATGCCGATGGCCTGGTGGTCCCCGTCGGCATAGAAACGCCGTTGGTATAGGTAGACCTATGCCCACTATTAGGGACAACCTTATACACCGAATCTTACCAGTAACGCCTGTTAAAAGAAAACGCTACTGCTACTTACCCGTAGCGCGTGTACACAAACCACGCTACAGATATGAGTGTAGCAGTAGCGCCTTTGCTGGAGAACACACTACTACTAAAGTTTCCACACTGTTGCCGGCGGGCTAGGAATAGTAGTAACGATCTTGGACAAAACGCGCTACCGCTAAGCTCATTGTTGCAGCGCCTTTTCTGGGAAAAGCGCTACTGCTAATGAAAAGAAAATAAAATAAAAAACAAATATAGAAGTAAATGAAAATGAAAGAAATACAAAAAGGAGAAAGAAAAAAAGAAAAAAAAAAGAAAAAAAAAGAAAAAGAAAAATAAAGGAGAAATGCATAGCAGTAGCGTCTGTTCAGAACATGCGCTATAGATAATATATCAGCAACGCCTTTTGTAGACCCCCGCTTTAGAAAAGAAAAAGGAAAAAAGAAAAGAAAAAGGAAAATAAGTAGCTACTTCCTATAGCAGTCCCGCTTTTTGCCTACCAGCGCTACCGCTACGTTTGAATTAACCCCAACATGGTGTCTCACCCCCCGGCCATCACTTCTCCCCCCAAATCCCTCACCAGTCGTACCGCACGCCGTCGCCCCACTTCACCGTCATCTCATGCCGACGTAGACGCCCCCGGAGCCACCCCCAACGCCACCGGAGCCGCACGGCCTCATCAACACCACCGGAGCCGCCCTCGCCGCCACCGAAGCCACCCTCGACGCCCCTGCCTCCCTCACCACCACTGCCCCCCTCGCAGTCACCGGAGACGCCCCTGCCTCCCTCGCCACCACAGCTTCCCTCGCCGCAACCGGAGCCATCCTTTGTAAACCCCCACCCCCTCCTCTCTCTCTCATGGACTAGGGATTTGACAGAGAACTAGCTAGCTAGGTTAACTAGTTTAATTAGGTTAATTATCTAGGTTAACTAGTTTAACTAGCTAGGTTAAGTAACTAGGTTAACTAGCTAGGTTAATTACGTTCATTAGGTTAACTAGCTAGGTTAACTAGGTTGGCTATGTTAGAGCAACATTTTAGTTTAGAGCAAAAATTTATTTAGGGAAGTAGGGTTTAGAGCAAAATTTTAGTTAGGGTAGTAGGGTTTAGAGCAAAATTTTAGTTAGAGCAATAGGGTTTAATTATGGTTTTTGTTTTCATAGATGTTTTTTTAAAAGAACAAAATGAAGAAAATGTTGCAGCAGTGTTGCTAGTAGTATATAGTGGTACTAGTAGATGTTAATTACGTTAGGGCAGTGGTGGTACTAGTAGATGTTAATTATATGTTTTTTAGTTAGGGCAGTAGGGTTTTACTAGGTTAATTAGGTTAGTAGTGCTGCTAATAATAGTGGTATAGTAGGTTAATTAGGAGAAGTTAAATGAATGACCTAAATGAATGAAATTAGTAGTTAACTGAAATTTTGTCATTTCATCGTTTTAGAGCACTAAGGTTAACTGAATTTTCTTCTTTTAGTACTTAACTAAAATTTCTTCTACACTTACTTTTTAAATTAGATGTTAATTAGGGCAGTAGGGTTTAGTTTAAAGAAAAAAATCAATATAAAAATATGAATTTTCTATTAGTCTGCAACTCTAGTAGGTTCTTAATACTTACTGATTTTTTATTATGACAGAAATTTAGGATATAATTTGAATTGAGTTCTAGGTTTCATAATTTGATATTTAGGGCAAAAATTGAGTTCTAGGGTTCATAATTGTTATTAGGACATATTTTTTGTTAGTTGCTCATGTACAGGTTCTTAAGTGGTCCTATTATAGGCAACATTGAAGTGGTTCGATTGTGCCCAAGTGACCTTTTGTTGTTTGCAGGGAATGATTCCGAGTGGCCTATATTTTGCCGGAATGTTGATTCATTTCCGTTCCGGCAAATTTCAGGCGCTCGAGTTGTCCACTTTGTATCAAAGGTCATGCCGAAATTTCCCAGATCGAGCCCAACGCCCACCGTACCCATGAGGAGAGGGGCCTGAACGCTCATGGGCACCTCCCGGACAGAGCCCAAGCACACCTACCCAGAGTGCGAACTCCAACTCGCCCCGGGCCCCGTCTAGATCTGCCTGGGCACGAGCCCCAACTCGTAACATGCCACCGGCCTTGAGACAGGGGAAGAAGGCCTACTGCCGCCACCTAGTGCCATCGGCGGGAGCACGACACCCAGTCGAGCACAGCCGGACAAGCGTGATGGATTTCCGCAGAGTTAACAATTTAGCCCTATGCAGGTTCATCCGTCCGTTGACGACTGGTTATTTTAATTTAAGTTCACTTCAACCAAACACAACATTTCTCTACTTCTCTTGGTAGGAGATCAGAAAACTAAATATGATTCGGATTGTATACATTTCCAACATGTTATGCTGCCCGATGAACCTATTTAGCATTTGTGTGTCTATTGTAAGACATGAATGGGTCATTATTACGTTGGGACAGGGTCTACTATTTGTCATGCAGTTGTTGTTGCGCAACTACAGTGATATTCTACTTGTTTTTTTTTCATTAAACCATATGGACACTTGTATGCAAGTAGCTCTACTATGTCACACTCACATGATAGACAAATGATAACGGCCCCTCAATGCATGCTTAACCGTGGACACCTTTTACATGCTTACCTAGAAGTAAAATGATCCTAACATAGACCGGAGTATATATAAGTCAGGCCTATATCTACTGGATCACCTGACTTGCCTTAGCTAGGATGCAAAAGTGACTGTTATCTGAGAGGTTTCAAATTTATTTTATGCTCTATTCCCTCTCTATCAATTTATTGAAATATTGGAGGAAAACAAAAGATCGCAATAAATCTTTAGCTTTGCTTCGGTCGCCTCCGCTTCCTATGTCATACGTCTCTGATGCAAACACCAGCAGAGATAAGAAACCGAATCTAGCACACAACATGCACCAAAAAGATCTTGGTCCCGGCCATGCGCCTCACCATGGCCGTGTCTATCCCAAGTCCTCCGGTCATTGAGGTCCCGCACCACCCTGCTCATCCCCATCTCGCCTCACCCGCACCATTGTGTATTTGTGTTGGCCGCCCAGCTTACAGTCATGGCCATCCTGATCACAAAGCATCTTCCCGCCGTCAAGGTTGCCATCCCAGCTGGCTACCATGGTCATCCCGATCACGTTGTGTTCCCCGCAGTCCTGGGTCCTGGCCAAAGCACAAAGAAAAGTAGTTTGCCAGAACTGAAATTAACCTCGAATTGCCCAGGTGAGCCTGCATGTGTGCAACTTTAAATTTGACTCGAATTATATGGACCTATAGGCTGCAGTCTGTTTGGTGAGTTCTTATGGTGGACTTTGACGAGGTTTTTCGTCATCTCTGTGTATTTGTTGTCTTGAGAGTTTCATCCCAACCAATTTACAATTGTATATATTTAAGTAAGTTTTTAGTGCTTATTTCCATGCTACTGAAGTCTCACTTTCATTGTGATAGAATAGATAAGTTTTAGATGCAACAAAACTAGATATATTCATATCCTTCCATTTTTGCGTTTACTCATGGATAATCAATAATGTGTCCACCTAATTATAACCTTATTAAGCACTCTATGTCTCTAATGGCACTTTTAGCAATAAGTTGCATTCTTTTGTATCAACTTGCTGCAGTCATGATGTTTGCTGCAACAGATGGACGGCCTAAAGCTTTTGCTGGTGGTAGTGACAATTTGGAGCATGCTTCTAGAAGAATTTTGTCCTGATATGAATAATGATTTAGCAATAGGCTATGTGATCCTAAGTACTTGGTGGTTGTGAGCGTGTAACTTCTTGTTTCCTTTTTGAACTTTGACAAGTACTCCCACTAGTAGAAAAACCCCCATTAGTCCCGGTTGGTTAGGGCCTTTTGTCCCGGTTCTTGAACCGGGACTAAAGGGTCGTTACTAATGCCCTAGACCTTTAGTCCCGGTTCTATCACAAACCGGGACAGATGGGCCTCTACGTGGCCGGTGCGCCGAGCCCAGGCTGGAGGGCCTTTGGTCCCGGTTGGTGGCACCAACCGGGACCAAAAGGCATCCACGCGTCAGCATTTCAGGGGCTGGGGTTTTTGTTTTTTTAAAGGGGGGGCAGTTGGGGGTTTTGCGGGGTTAATTTAGGTGTTTGTGTTAACTAGCTAATTAATAGAGAGAAGTGTCCTCTCTTATGTCCGTGCTTGATCGACGCTACGTACTATACATAGAGAGGCCCTCGACACGCTAGCTAGTAAGAAAATGAAGGAAACCATTAAGTACAGAAGTTCGTCATGCATACCGAGAGAAGTGATCAATCGACCTCTCCTTCTCCGAGATATTGGTCGAACAACAAGTTTTTGTATTATCTATCCGACGCTACTGGCTACATACATATACAATATGTAAGATCTCTTACAATCCCCTAGCATTTGAAATCAACTTCCACATGGTATTCTCCGGCTTTATTGATGACGTGGTCAACAAAGAATCCCGCCAATCCCTCTTGAATTGCTTTCATGCGATCTTGTGGTAGGAGTTCATTCCGCATCTACCACGTCTAATTTGAAGAAGGGGTTAATACATATATATGAATGAAACTCAACAGAAATGATGGTGTAATAAAATGAAATTGAATATTATTGCTTACGCACTTCATATTGTATTTCAGAGTAGCCCCGCTTATTTTTCAAAGTCGCGTTGTAGAAGAACTCACACACGTAGTATCCACAGTAATCATTCCCTTGTTCATGCCACAAGCACTTTACGAGAAATAGAGGTCAATCAAACTGATAATGAAGCATTATAAATGGCATTGATGAAAGTATAGCTATAGAATCAACGGGAGATGCGCGCAACTAGCTAGCTAGTAGTACTTACTTTCGGGTATGTATATCGCAGCTTCTTCGGCAGTCCCGGAGCTTCTGCGCTGAATTGTTTCCAAACCCTGCAAGACAAAGAAAATAATTATTATTACTTGAGATATCAGGAAATGAAAAAAAAGTTGCCGATATGGTGCGATAATGATTGATTGAACTTACTTGTTGAGCATTTTAGTCATGTCCGCATAGGTTTCGGGATCTTTTCGTCTCGAGTCTAAGACGGTTACTAGTCCCCGCTCAAGCTTAATCTCCAGAAGAACATAGTGGAAGCTGCGCACGCATGCATAACTCATCAATTACATTACTATAACCTCGCTCGAGTAAAGGGAAACCGAATATGCACACTCACTCGAAGTTGTAAGGAAAGAGTATTAAATCTTTGTTTTGATTTTTGGTCAACGATTGTAGCAAGTTGGCCTCGGCCTCTTCGGCGTTCTTTGTAACCAGAATTCATCTATGATATTTGTGTTAGTGAACCCAATATCATACATTTCTTGTTTTTTGCACTTGACGATCTTCAATCTGCATAATATAGTAAGGACAATTAATTATAAATACATGCAATGAAAGAGCTGAGCTATATATAGAGACTTAATGACAGAAATAGTACTTACAGACAGTAGCAAAAGACCGTTAATTTATCGAGGGCCTTTTGATTGAAGAACTCGAAGAACTCCTCAAATGGAACAGGCAACAGATCAGTTCCAACGAGGTCGTGCTCCTCTTTAATTCTCAGATACAAAGTATTCATCCCCCCAGACTCTCTGCAGGTTTTCATGCACCAATTATGGAATCTTCGCATCATCGTTGTTAGAGATTTTTCATCTTTGACGAGAGGCTTCCCGTACTCGTATGTGTGTTCGTCCACCTCCAAGAAATCAAAATGTACATTGTCAGGCAGGTAATCTCTAAGATTGCTATAACCGGGCACCATCCCCGGAGCATTACCGACGATGTCGCTAGACACATTGAGCGGGGGGCACGATTGCTTTGCTTGTTCACCGACCTGGGCAATTTTTTTCCCAGCTGCTCGTTCTTTTAACCTTTGATCGCTGACAGTACTTTCCAACCGCTCCGCTTCGAGATATGCCTGTTCAGTAATGCGCTCATAGTTGGTTCTCGGCGGAGACTTTGGAGGTTTCCTCAGGGCATCGATAGTGCGCTTTGCTTTCACCGGATCTACCTTCTCCTCCGGAGGTGGATGTCTCTTTGCTTTCAACCCTTCAAAGAAGTCCTTCACTTCGGTCCGTACGATCTTCGCGTTTTCCTCCTCGGTCCTCTCGTACGGTAACTTCTCTAGAGGCTTGAGAGGTGGACCGTATCTGTATTGCCTCCCGCCTCTGGCTGTACTGCTAGACGCTGGAGCAGATGGAGCGGCTGCGGCTGTCTTCTTTCGTGCTTGCTTACAAGGTGGAGGAGAAGGACTACGACGCGCCGGAGCAGCCGGGGCGGTAGCGGGTCTCTTCCGCCCTTGCTGGCGAGGCGGAGAAGGGGGGGGCTGCTGGCTGCTCGGGCGCGCCGGCTCAGGCGGAGAAGGAGGCGGAGTGCCGCCACGCGCCAGATAAGGAGGCTGAGTGCACGGATCGTCACTCGCCGGAGGAGGAGGTGGTGGAGGTGGCGGAGTTCCCTGACTCGCCAGAGGAGGAGGAGGAGGCGGAGGCGTCCAGTTCGGCAGGTTGATGAACTCCTTCTGCCATAGGCATGGAGTCTTCAGAGCAGAACCCAGCCGAGTCTCCCCTTCACCGGTAGGGTGGTCAAGGTGGAGGTCCTCAAATCCCTCCGTTATTTCTTCCACCGTCACCCTAGCATATCCTTCTGGAATCGGACGATAGTGAAAAGTTGGGCCGGGTTCAGAGGTCGAACAGAGCCGACAGCCGCCTTGACTTTTAAGTTCTGCCATTGCGTCATAAGGTAGCAATTTTGAGACTCCGTGATAGCATCCACGAGGTAGCTAGCAGGAGCCGTCAAGACATGCTCCGGCCGAAGCAGCTCGGTGGAAGCCACGCCGCTTCTCCGTTGAGATGGCGGGGTAGCTTCGGGGGAAGCTTCGGCAGTTCGTTTGCTGCGATTTGCTTATAGTTCCTCTATCGCTTGTACCCTTGCGTGCAGCGCCTGCAGTTCGGTCTGCTGCACTTTCATCCTCCTCTCCTGGCATTTGTAACCGCCCGCGTCCGGAAACCCAACCTTCCACGGAACGGAGCCTGGCGTGCCTCGTGTCCGTCCACGGTGCTCAGGATTCCCGAGGGCCATTGTGAGCTCGTCGTTCTCTCTGTCTGGAGCGAAAGTCCCTTCCTGCGCTGCATCGATATAGTGTTGAAGCCTCTTGACTGGTATTTTCATTTGATCGTCCGTCCAAAGGCACTTCCCTGATACAGGGTCCAAGGTTCCGCCAGCCCCAAAGAACCAAGTCCGGCAATGGTCTGGCCAGTTCATTGTCTCTGGTTTGATCCCTTTATCAAGAAGATCATTCTCAGCCTTGGCCCACTTAGGCCGGGCTTTGAGGTAGCCACCTGACCCCGTGCGATGGTGAAGCTTCTTCTTCGCAGCATTTTGCTTGTTTGTCGCCGACATCTTCTTACTCTTTTTCGATGTCTTGTGGGCCACAAATGCAGGCCAGTGGTCTCTGATCTTCTCATATTTGCCGATGAATTCTGGTGTCTCTTCTTTGTCGACAAACCTTTTTAGCTCATTCTTCCACCTCCTGAATAGGCCTGCCATCTTCTTAAGAGCATGAGACTTGATTAATTGCTCTTTAACTGGCTTCTCCGGATCCTCCTCTGGTGGTAGGGTGAAATTTGCCTTCAGCTCAGTCCAAAGATCATCTTTCTGCATATCATTGACATAAGACTCCTCAGGGTCTTTGTTCTTAGGCTTATACCATTGGTGGATGCTGATCGGGATCTTGTCCCTAACAAGAACCCTGCACTGAGCAGCAAATGCATCCTTTGTCCGGATGGGTTCAATCGGTTCGCCGTCGCGCGCGATTGCTGTGATCTCAAACCTTTTTCATCCGAGCGCAACTTTTTCTTCGGGCCCTGTCTCTTTACCGAAGTTGTGCTCGATCCGGAGGGCTAGAAAAAAGAAGAAAGACGAGAGTTAATTAATATGTGTACATATACCAAAACAATGAATGCATCAATTAGCTAGTCAGCACAGGCTTAACTAATATATATATCTGGCCGGACTCGGTTCGGTCACCGGAGCCGTCATCACGGTCTCCTTCTCGCACCGTCATTGGGTCACCGGAGCCATCATAATCATGTCTTTCCTCCTCCATTCTTCAATCACCGTAGCCTGCTTCGTCTTCACCCTGTTCTTCCAGACCATCATTGTCGTTAAGATACGACAAGATATCACCTCCGGCTAAGATTATGTCCCCCAACACCTCTTCTGCTTCCTCGTCTCGTATGTGCTCCATTGTTTCTGCAAATATTACAACATGACAATTATTACACAAACATGACAGCAAGTGGATATATTAGTGGCAAACATAGACGAAGCTTATTCCGGGTTTGGGGTGGCCTCGGCAACGCTTCAAGGGTAGGGGCGCGGCGGGAGGGGTAGGAGACCGACATCGTTTTTTTCTAGTGCTTGGGTGTCCTCGAGAGTTTTGGTCGAGCGAGAGGGGGTGGCCGAGAGAGAGTTTGTCGGGTAGGGGCGCGGCGGGAGGGGGTAGGAGACCGATATCGTTTTTTCTAGGGTTTGGGTGTCCTCGAGAGTTTTGGTACAAGTTATCACAGTCGAGTGGGGGTAATATCGACAACGACGACATACATACACGGGAAAATAATGTTATTGGGGAGGGGGTATATCAACCCCCCCCCCACGTGTTGAAGTTATTGGGAGGGGGTTATATCGACAACGACGACATACGTACATGGGAAAATAATATTATCGGGGAGGGGGTTATATCGACCCCCCTCGTGTTGAAGTTATCGGGAGGGGTATATCGACGACGACAGACCCGATAAAACATAAGAAAATGAAGAATAAAAAGAGGAGAAGAAGAAAGGAATAGAGGAGAAGATCGAAGAGAAAAAAGAAGAAAAAAAAAGAGGAGAAGAAGAAAGGAATAGAGGAGAAGAAGAAAAACTTCTTCTCCTCTATTCCTTTCTTCTTCTCCTCTTCTTTTTGTTCTTTTTTCCTCTTCTTATTACAATTGAAAAAAATATATACATACATACAAAAAAGCATACATACATATATCATCAACATATATGCAAAAAAAGCATACATACATACAAAAAAAAGCATACATACATACATATATCATCAACATATATGCAAAAAAGCATCACTATGGGCGGCGGTGGTGGCAGGGCAGGGCGCGGGGGCTCACTATGGGCGGCGTCGGCGACGACGAGGTCGGGGCCGGCCTGAGGCAGAGGCGGTGGTGCGCGGGGCAGTGGACGGCGTCGGGGCGACGCGGGGCGGCGACGGCGTCGGGGCGTGACGCGGGGCGGCGACGGCGTCGGGGCGGCGCGGGGAGGTGACCGCAACGGCGCGGGGTGGCGCGCCGCGACGGCGTCGGGGCGGCGCGGGGCGCGGGCGGCGATGGGGGAGGCGACGGCGTCGGCGGGGTGTGAATCGGGCAGCCTGGCGGCGTCGTCGGTGCGGACAACTGCAGAGATGACTGAAAAACGCGAAGTGTTTGATTATATAGCAAAGCCATTGGTCCCGGTTCGTGGCACCAACCGGGACCAATGCCCCTTTAGTCCCGGTTGGTGCCACCAACCGGGACCGAAAACACAGCCTTTGGTCCCGGTTGGTGGCACCAACCGGGACTAAAGGAGGGCGTTGGTACCGGTTGGTGCCACGAACCGGGACCAATGCCCCCCTTTAGTCCCGGTTGGTTCCACCAACCGGCACCAAAGGCCTTGCGCTGCCCGCAGCCAAAAGTTTAGTCCCACCTTGCTAGTTGAGAGGGGCTCAGAGTGGTTTATAAGCCCCACTGCGGCTGCCCTCTCGACCTCCTCTCAAATGCAGGCTTACGGGCCTAATGTCACACCATGCTGTCTGTGGGCCTATTGGGCCTTCTGCGGGCCTGAATCCTGGCCCAGGTTGGGTTTCTAGTCGTATTCAGGCCGTGGTGGCCCAATAGGTGGCAATTTTTTTTATTTTTTTCCAGTTTTTTTGTTTTGTTTTTTGCATTATTTATTTTCTTTTGTTTTTTGCTTTATTTTTTAATTCTTTTTGCTTTTAGGTCAGAAAAATTATAAACTTTCTGTTAGTGCCATTAGTTTTCAAATTTGAATAGTTAAAATTTGAATTCTTTGAAATTTGTGTGAATCACAAGTTTGTGATTAACTTTACTATTAAAATTGTTTTTTTTCATTTTCTCTGTTTTGTTTTTTGCATTATTTATCTTCTTTTGTTTTTTGCTTTATTTTTTAATTCTTTTTGCTTTTAGGTCAGAAAAATTATAAACTTTCTGTCAGTGCCATTAGTTTTAGAAAAATTATAAACTTTCTGTTATTGCCATTAGTTTTCAAATTTGAATTCTTTCAAATTTGTGTGAATCACAAGTTTGTGATTAACTTTACTATAAAAATATTTTTTTCTAGTTTTTTTTGTTTTTTCCATTATTTATTTTCTTTTGTTTTTTGCTTTATTTTTAATTCTTTTTCTTTTTGGTCAGCAAAATTATAAACTTTCTATTAGTGCCATTAGTTTTAGAAAAAATATAAACTTTCTATTAGTGCCATTAGTTTTCAAATTTGAATAGTTAAAATCTGAATTCTTTGAAATTTGTGTGAATCACAAGTTTGTGATTAACTTTACTAAAAAAATGAGCATAGATGCACCTATAGAGAAAATTCAACATAAATTCATAATAAATTTCTATGAGTTTCAGAGAAATTCAGTATGAATTTAGGTCAAATTCCCTGTATAAGGGCATCTATTTTCACTTTGAGAGGAGCTCAACAAGGCAGAGAGGGAGGGGCTTATAAACAGGTGTGAGCACCCTTCGGTTGACGAGGTGGGACTAAACTCTGACCGCAACGAGGACCAACCATTTAGTCCCGGTTTGTGGCACAAACCGGGACTAATGGTCATGGGCCAGGGGTGAGGCGCATTGGTCCCGGTTTGTGCGTGGAACTGGGACCAAAAGGTCCAGACGAACCGGGACCAATGGCCCACGTGGCTGCCCTCTTGAGTGTTCTTGGTGAGAACATAGTTGACAAGGAGCGAACCGAGATTAATGGTATTACGAGGGCCGAAACATAAGACATTAAATCATTTCAAATGAACTCTGAAAAAGTTGAAAGTTGGCATGGTATCATAATTTCACCCACATAGCATGTGCATGTACAAAACGGACAATGGTATCATACTCGTCTGTTACAAAGTTGGCATGGTATCTGTTAGAGAACGTTGCAGAAAATTAAAAAATTTCCTACGGTTTCACCAAGACCCATCTATGAGTTCATCTAGCAACGAGTCATGGGAGAGTGATTACATCTACATACCACTTGTAGATCGCGTGCGGAAGCGTTCAATGGAACGGGGTTGATGGAGTCGTACTCGCCGTGATTCAGATCACCGATGACCTAGTGCCGAACGGACAGCACCTCCGCGTTCAACACACATACGGAGCGGATGACGTCTCCTCCTTCTTGATCCAGCAAGGGGGAAGGAGAGGTTGATGATGATCCAGCAGCACGACGGCGTGGTGGTGGATGCAGCAGAACTCCAGCAGGGCTTCGCTAAGCAACTACGGGAGGAGGAGGAAGTGTTGCAGGGAGGAGGGAGGCGCCAGGGCTTATTGGTGCGGCCACCCCTCCCTCCCCTCCCTTTATATAGGTGCAAAAGAGGGGGGGGGAGGGTGCAGCCTTGCCCCTTCCTCCAAGGAAGGGGTGCGGCCAAGAGGGGGGAGGAGTCCATCCTCCCCAAGGCACCTCGGAGGTGCCTTCCCCCTTTAGGACTCTTCCCTCCCAAGTCTCCTTGGCACATGGGCCCTTTTGGGGCTGGTACCCTTGGCCCATATAGGCCAAGGCGCACCCCCTACAGCCCATGTGGCCCCCCGGGGCAGGTGGACCCCCCCGGTGGACCCCCGGACCCCTTTCGGCACTCCCGGTACAATACCGATAATGCCCGAAACTTTTCCGGCGACCAAAATAAGACTTCCTATATATAAATCTTTACCTCCGGACCATTCCGGAACTCCTCGTGACGTCCGGGATCTCATCCGGGACTCCGAACAACATTCGGTTTGCTGCATACTCATATTCATACAACCCGTCACCGTACCTTAAGTGTGTAGACCCTACGGGTTCGGGAGACATGCAGACATGACCGAGACGGCTCTCGGGCAATAACCAACAGCGGGATCTGGATACCCATGTTGGCTCCCACATGCTCCTCGATGATTTCATCAGATGAACCACGATGTCGAGGATTCAAACAACCCCGTATACAATTCCCTTTGTCAATCGGTATTTTACTTGCCCGAGATTCGATCGTCGGTATCCCAATACCTCGTTCAATCTCGTTACCGGCAAGTCACTTTACTCGTACCGTAATGCATGATCCCGTGACCAAACACTTGGTCACTTTGAGCTCATTATGATGATGCACTACCGAGTGGGCCCAGTGATACCTCTTTGTCATACGGAGTGACAAATCCCAGTCTCGATCCGTGTCAACCCAACAAACACTTTCGGAGATACCTGTAATGCACCTTTATAGTCATCCAGTTACGTTGTGACGTTTGGTACACCCAAGGCACTCCTACGGTATCCGGGAGTTACACGATCTCATGGTCTAAGGAAGAGATACTTGACATTGGAAAAGCTCTAGCAAAACGAACTACATGATCTTGTGCTATGCTTAGGATTGGGTCTTGTCCATCACATCATTCTCCTAATGATGTGACCCCGTTATCAATGACATCCAATGTCCATGGTCAGGAAACCGTAACCATCTATTGATTAACGAGCTAGTCAACTAGAGGCTTACTAGGGACATGGTGTTGTCTATGTATCCACACATGTATCTGAGTTTCCTATCAATACAATTATAGCATGGATAATAAACGATTATCATGAACAAGGAAATATAATAATAATAACTAATTTATTATTGCCTCTAGGGCATATTTCCAACAGTCTCCCACTTGAACTAGAGTCAATAATCTAGTTCACATCGCCATGCGATTAACACTCACAGGTCACATCGCCATGTGACCAACATCCAAAGAGTTTACTAGTGTCACTAAACTAGTTCACATCATCATGTGATTAAGACTCAATTAGTTCTGGGGTTTGATCACGTTTTGCTTGTGAGAGAAGTTTTAGTCAACGGGTCTGCAACGTTCAGATCCGTATGTACTTCGCAAATCCCTAGGTCATATTGTAAATGCTGCTTCCACGCTCCACTCGAAGCTATTCCAAATGGTTGCTCCACTATACGTATCCGGTTTGCTACTCAGAGTCACTCGGATAGGTGTTAAAGCTTGCATCGACGTAACCCTTTACGCCGAACTCTTTATCAGCTCCATAATCGAGAAACATGTCCTTATTTACTCCAAGGACAATTTTGACCGCTGTCCAATGATCCCCATTCTTGGATCATTCTTGTACCCCTTGACTGACTCATGGCAAGGCACACTTCCGGTGCGGTACACAGCATAGCATACTATAGAGCCTATGTCTGAAGCATACGGGATGACCTTCGTCCTGTCTCTCTCTTCTGCCATGGTCGAGCTTTAACTCTTAACTTCATACCTTATAACTCAGGCAAGAACTCCTTCTTTGACTGATCCATCTTGAACACCTTCAAGATCATGTCAAGGTATGTGCTCATTTGAAAGTACCATTTAGCGTTTTTGATCTATCCTCATAGATCTTGATGCTCAATGTTCAAGTAGCTTAATTCAGGTTTTCTATTGAAAAACACCTTTCAAATAACCATGTATGCTTTCCAGAAATTCTACATCATTTCTGATCAACAATATGTCAACAGCATATACTCATCAGAAATTCTATAGTGCTTCCACTCACTTCTTTGGAAATACAAGTTTCTCATAAACTTTGTATAAACCCAAAATCTTTGATCATCTCATCAAAGCGCACATTCCAACTCCGAGATGCTTACTCCAGTCCTTAGAAGGATCGCTGGAGCCAGCATACCTTTTAGCATCCTTAGGATCGACAAAAACTTTCTGATTGTATCACATACAACCTTTCCTTACAAAACTGGTAAGGAAACTCGTTTTGACATCCATCTGCCTGATTTCATAAATGCAGCTAATGCTAACATGATTCCGACGGACTTAAGCATCGCTACGGATGAGAAAATCTCATCGTAGTCAACTCCTTGAACTTGTGAAAACCTCTTTGCCACAAGTTGAGCTTCATAGACGGTGACATTACCGTCCACGTCCGTCTTCTTCTTAAAGATCCATTTATCTCAATGGCTTGCCGATCAACGGGCAAGTCCACCAAAGTCCATGCTTTGTTCTGATACATGGATCCTATCTCGGATTTTATGGCTTCGAACCATTTGTTGGAATATGGGCCCACCATTGCTTCTCCATAGCTCATAGGTTCATTGTTGTCTAGCAACATGACATTCAAGACAGGATCACCGTACCACTCCGAAGCAGTACACGTCCTTGTCGTCCTACGAGGTTCGGTAGTGACTTGATCCGAAGTTTCATGATCACTATCATAAGCTTCTATTTCAATTGGTGTAGGTGCCACAGGAACAACTTCATGTGCCCTGCTACACACTAGTTGAAGTGATGGTTCAATAACCTCATCAAGTCTCCACCATCCTCCCACTCAATTCTTTCGAGAGAAACTTTTCCTCGAGAAAGGACCCGTTTCTAGAAACAATCCCTATTGCTTTCGGATCTGAATTAGGAGGTATACCCAACCGTTTTGGGTATCCTATGAAGATGTATTTATCCGTTTTGGGTTCAAGCTTATCACGATGAAACTTTTTCACATAAGCGTCGCAGCCCCAAACTTTTAAGAAACGACAACTCAGGTTTCTCCAAACCATAGTTCAAACAGTGCCGTCTCAACGGAATTACGTGATGCCCTATTAAAGTGAGTGCGGTTGTCTCTAATGCCTAACCCATGAACGATAGTGGTAATTCGATAAGAGACATCATGGTACGCACCATATCCAATAGGGTGCAACTATGATGTTCGGACACACCATCACACTATGGTGTTCCAGGCGATATTAATTGTGAAACAATTTCCACAGTGTCTTAATTGCGTGCCAAAGCTCCTAACTCAGATACTCATCGCTATGATCATATCATAGACATTTTATCCTCTTGTCACAATGATCTTTAACTTCACTCTGAAATTACTTGAACCATTCAATAATTCAGACTTTGTGTTTCATCAAGTAAATATACTCAACATCTACTCGAATCATCTGTGAAGTCTGAACATAACGATATTCACTACATGCCTCAGCACTCATTGGACTGCACACATCAAAATCTGTTACTTCCAACAAGTTGCTATCTTGTTCCATCTTACTGAAACCGAGGCTTTTCAGTCATCTTGCCCATGTGGTATGATTTGCATATCTCAAGTGATTCAAAATCAAGTGAGTCCAAACGATCCATCTGCATGGAGTTTCTTCATGCGTATACACCAATAGACATGGTTTGCATGTCTCAAACTTTTGAAAAACGAGCGAGTCCAAAGATCCATTAACATGGAGCTTCTTCATGCGTTTTATACCAATATGACTTACATGGCAGTGCCACAAGTACGTGGTACTATCATTACTATCTTATATCTTTTGGCATGAAAATGTGTATTACTACAATCGAGATTCAATAAACCATTCTTTTTAGGTGCTAGACCATTGAAGGTGTTATTCAAATTAACAGAGTAACCATTATTCTCCTTAAATGAATAACCGTATTGCGACAGACATAATCCAATCATGTCTATGCTCAACGCAAACACCAAATAACAATTTTAGGTTTAACTCCAATCTCGATGGTAGAGGGAGTGTGCGATGCTTGATCACATCAACCTTGGAAACACTTCCAACACATATCGTCGGCTCACCTTTAGCTAGTCTCCATTTATTCCGTAGCTTTTGTTTCGAGTTACTAACACTTAGCAACCGAACCGGTATCTAATACCCTGGTGCTACTAGGAGTACTAGTAAAGTACACATTAACATAATGTACATCCAATATACTTCTATCGACCTTGCCAGCCTTCTTATCTACCAAGTATCTAGGGTAATTCTGCTCCAGTGGCTGTTCCCCTTATTACAGAAGCACTTAGTCTCGGTTTTGGGTTTAACCTTGGGTTTCTTCACTGGAGCAGCAACTGATTTGCCGTTTCATGAAGTGTCCCTTCTTGCCCTTGCCCTTCTTGAAACTAGTGGTTTCACCAACCATCAACAATTGATGCTCCTTCTTGATTTCTACTTTCGTGGTGTCAAACATCGTGAATACCTCAAGGATCATCATATATATCCCTGACATGTTATAGTTCAGCATGAAGCTCTAGCAGCTTGGTGGCAATGACTTTGGAGAAACATCACTATCTCATCTGGAAGATCAACTCCCACTCGATTCAAGTGATTGTTGCACTCAGACAATCTGAGCACAAGCTCAACGATTGAGTTTTTCTCCCTTAGTTTGCAGGCTAAGAAAATCGTCGGAGGTCTTATACCTCTTGACGTGGGCACGAGCCTGAAATCCCAATTTCAGCCCTCGAAACATCTCATATGTTCCGCGACGTTTCGAAAAACGTCTTTGGTGCCTCAACTCTAAACCGTTTAACTAAACTATCACACGTAGTTATCAAAACGTGTATGTCCGATGTTCGTAACATCCACAAACGACGTTTGGGGTTCAGCCCACTGAGCGGTGCATTAAGGACATAATCTTTCTACTGTCCGCATAATCGCTACTGTCAACTTTCAACTATATTTTTCTAGGAACATATCTAAACAGTAGAACTAAAGCGCGAGCTATTACATAATTTGCAAAGGGTTTTAGACTATGTTCAGGATAATTAAGTTCATCTTATGAACTCCCACTCAGATAGACATCCCTCTAGTCATCTAAGTGATTACACGATCCGAGTCAACTAGGCCGTGTTCGATCATCACGTGAGACGGACTAGTCATCATCGGTGAACATCTTCATGTTGATCATATCTACTATACGACTCATGCTCGACCTTTCGGTCTCTTGTGTTCCGAGGCCATGTCTGTACATGCTAGGCTCGTCAAGTTAACCTAAGTGTTCTGCGTGTGTAAATCTGGCTTACACCCGTTGTATGTGAACGTAAGAATCTATCACACCCGATCATCACGTGGTGCTTCGAAACGACGAACTTTAGCAACGGTGCACAGTTAGGGAGAACACTTTCTTGAAATTGTTATGAGGGATCATCTTATTTACTACCGTCGTTCTAAGTAAACAAGATTCATAAACATAATAAACATCACATGCAATTATATAGTAGTGACATGATATGGCCAATATCTTATAGCTCCTTTGATCTCCATCTTCGGGGCTCCGTGATCATCTTGTCACCGGCATGACACCATGATCTCCATCATCATGATCTCCATCATCGTGTCTTCATGAAGTTGTCACGCCAACGACTACTTCTACTTCTATGGCTAACGCGTTTAGCAATAAAGTAAAGTAATTTACATGGTGTTCTTCAATGACACGCAGGTCATACAATAATGAAGACAACTCCTATGGCTCCTGCCGGTTGTCATACTCATCGACATGCAAGTCGTGATTCCTATTACAAGAACATGATCTCATACATCACATATATCATTCATCATTCATCACAACTTTGGCCATATCATATCACAAAACACTTGCTGCAAAAACAAGTTAGACATCCTCTAATTGTTGTTGCAAGTTTTACGTGGCTGCAATAGGGTTCTAGCAAGAACGTTTTCTTACCTACGTGAAAGCCACAACGTGATTTGTCAAATTCTATTTACCCTTCATAAGGACCCTTTTCATCGAATCCGCTCCAACTAAAATGGGAGAGACAGACACCCGCTAGCCACCTTATGCAGTTGATGCATGTCAGTCGGTGGAACCAGTCTCACGTAAGCGTACGTGTAAGGTCGGTCCGGGCCGCTTCATCCCACAATACCGCTGAAGCAAGATAAGACTAGTAACGGCAAGAAAGTTGACAACATCTATGCCCACAACAAATTGTGTTCTACTCGTGCAATAGACAACTACGCATAGACCTAGCTCATGATGCCACTGTTGGAGAACGTTGCAGAAAATTAAAATTTTTCCTACGGTTTCACCAAGATCCATCTATGAGTTCATCTGGAAACGAGTCATGGGAGAGTGATTACATCTACATACCACTTCTAGATCGCGTGCGGAAGCGTTCAATGGAACGGGGTTGATGGAGTCGTACTCGCCGTGATTCAGATCACCGATGACCTAGTGCCGAACGGACAGCACCTCCGCGTTGTACACACGTACGGAGTGGATGACGTCTCCTCCTTCTTGATCCAGCAAGGGGGAAGGAGAGGTTGATGATGATCCAGCAGCACGACGGCGTGGTGGTGGATGCAGCAGAACTCCAGCAGGGCTTCGCTAAGCAACTACGGGAGGAGGAGGAAGTGTTGCAGGGAGGAGGGAGGCGCCAGGGCTTATTGGTGCAGCCACCCCTCCCTCCCCTCCCTTTATATAGGTGCAAAAGAGGGGGGAGGGCGCAGCCTTGCCCCTTCCTCCAAGGAAGGGGTGCGGCCAAGAGGGGGGAGGAGTCCATCCTCCCCAAGGCACCTCGGAGGTGCCTTCCCCCTTTAGGACTCTTCCCTCCCAAGTCTCCTTGGCGCATGGGCCCTTTTGGGGCTGGTGCCCTTGGCCCATATAGGCCAAGGCGCACCCCCTACAGCCCATGTGGCCCCCCGGGGCAGGTGGACCCCCCCGGTGGACCCCCCGACCCCTTTCGGCACTCCCGGTACAATACCGATAATGCCCGAAACTTTTCCGGCGACCAAAATAAGACTTCCTATATATAAATCTTTACCTCCGGACCATTCCGGAACTCCTCGTGACGTCCGGGATCTCATCCGGGACTCCGAACAACATTCGGTTTGCTGCATACTGATATTCATACATGTTGGAAATATGCCCTAGAGGCAATAATAAATTAGTTATTATTATATTTCCTTGTTCATGATAATCGTTTATTATCCATGCTATAATTGTATTGATAGGAAACTCAGATACATGTGTGGGTACATAGACAACACCATGTTCCTAGTAAGCCTCTAGTTGACTAGCTCGTTAATCAATAGATGGTTACGGTTTCCTGACCATGGACATTGGATGTCATTGATAACGGGATCACATCATTAGGAGAATGATGTGATGGACAAGACCCAATCCTAAGCCTAGCACAAAGATCGTGTAGTTCGTATGCTAAAGCTTTTTCTAATGTCAAGTATCATTTCCTTAGACCATGAGATTGTGCAACTCCCGGATACCGTAGGAATGCTTTGGGTGTACCAAACGTCACAACGTAACTGGGTGGCTATAAAGGTGCATTACAGGTATCCCCGAAAGTGTCTGTTGGGTTGGCACGAATCGAGACTAGGATTTGTCACTCCGGTTGATGGAGAGGTATCTCTGGGCCCACTCGGTAGGACATCATCATAATGTGCACAATGTGACCAAGGGGTTGATCACGGGATGATGTGTTATGGAACGAGTAAAGAGACTTGCCGGTAACGAGATTGAACAAGGTATCGGGATACCGACGATCGAATCTCGGGCAAGTACAATACCGCTAGACAAAGGGAATTTAATACGGGATTGATTGAATCCTCGACGTCGTGGTTCATCCGATGAGATCATCGTGGAACATGTGGGAGCCAACATGGGTATCCAGATCCCGCTGTTTGTTATTGACCGGAGAACGTCTCGGTCATGTCTGCATGGTTCCCGAACCCGTAGGGTCTACACACTTAAGGTTCGATGACGCTAGGGTTATAAAGGAAGTTTGTATGTGGTTACCGAATGTTGTTCAGAGTCCCGGATGAGATCCTGGACATCACGAGGAGTTCCGGAATGGTCTGGAGGTAAAGATTTATATATGGAAAGTTGTTGTTCGGGTTCCGGAAAAGTTCGGGTTTTTTCGGTATTGTACCGGGAAGCTTCCAGAAGGTTCCGGAGGATTCCGGAGGGGTCCGGAGGTCCGGAAATTGTTCCACCACGTCCAATACAGTAGCATGGGCTGTAGGGGGCGCCCTAGCCTTAATGGGCCAGGGGCACCAGCCCCCCAAGGCCCATGCGCATGGGAAGGGGAAAACCCTAAAGGGGGAGGCCTCCACTTGACTTGGGAGGCAGTCCTTCCCCCTTGGCCGCTCCCCCTAGATGGGATCTAGGGCTGGCCGCACCCCTTGGGGTGGGAAACCCTAAAGGGGGCGCAGCCCCCTTCCCCCCTATATATACTTGAGGTTTTGGGGCTGCCCAACACATGAGTTTTCTCCCTCTATTGGTGCAGCCCCGCCTCTCCTCCTCCTCCTCTCCCGTGGTGCTTGGCGAAGCCCTGCTGGATTGCCACGCTCCTCCACCACCACCACGCCGTTGTGCTGCTGCTGGATGGAGTCTTCCTCAACCTCTCCCTCTCTCCTTGCTGGATCAAGGCGTGGGAGACGTCACCGGGCTGTACGTGTGTTGAACGCGGAGGTGCCGTCCGTTCGGCACTAGGATCTCCGGTGATTTGGATCACGACGAGTACGACTCCTTCAACCCCGTTCTCTTGAACGCTTCCTCTTAACGATCTACAAGGGTATGTAGATGTATTCTCCTTCCCTCGTTGCTAGTTTCTCCATAGATAGATCTTGGTGACACGTAGGAAAATTTTGAATTTATGCTACGTTACCCAACAGTGGTATCAGAGCTAGGTCTATTGCGTAGATTCTTTGCACGAGTAGAACACAAAGTAGTTGTGGGCGTTGATTTTGTTCAATATGCTTACCATTACTAGTCCAATCTTGATTCGGCGGCATTGTGGGATGAAGCGTCCCGGACCGACCTTACACGTACACTTACGTGAGACAGGTTCCACCGACTGACATGCACTTGTTGCATAAGGTGGCTAGCGGGTGCTAGTCTCTCCCACTTTAGTCGGATCGGATTCGATGAAAAGGGTCCTTATGAAGGGTAAATAGCAATTGACATATCACGTTGTGGTTTTGCGTAGGTAAGAAACGTTCTTGCTAGAAACCCATAGCAGCCACGTAAAACATGCAAACAACAATTAGAGGACGTCTAACTTGTTTTTGCAGGGTATGCTATGTGATGTGATATGGCCAAGAAGAATGTGATGAATGATATGTGATGTATGAGATTGATCATGTTCTTGTAATAGGATTCACGACTTGCATGTTGATGTGTATGACAACCGGCAGGAGCCATAGGAGTTGTCTTTATTTATTGTATGACCTGCGTGTCATTAAACAACGGCATGTAATTACTTTACTTTATTGCTAACCGGTAGCCATAGTAGTAGAAGTAATAGTTGGCGAGACAACTTCATGAAGACACGATGATGGAGATCATGATGATGGAGATCATGGTGTCATGCCCGTGACGATGATGATCATGGAGCCCCGAAGATGGAGATCAATGGAGCTATATGATATTGGCCATATCATGTCACTACTATATAATTGCATGTGATGTTTATTATGTTTATGCATCTTGTTTACTTAGAACGACGGTAGTAAATAAGATGATCCCTTACAACAATTTCAAGAAGTGTTCTCCCCTAACTGTGCACCGTTGCTAAAGTTCGTCGCTTCTAAGCACCACGTGATGATCGGGTGTGATGGATTCTTACGTTCACATACAACGGGTGTAAGACATATTTACACACGTGAAACACGTAGGGTTAACTTGACGAGCCTAGCATGTACAGACATGGCCTCGGAACACAGAGACCGAAAGGTCGAGCATGAGTTGTATGGTAGATACGATCAACATGAAGATGTTCACCGATGATGACTAGTCCGTCTCACGTGATGATCAGACACGGCCTAGTTGACTCGGATCATGTAATCACTTAGATGACTAGTGGGATGTCTATCTGAGTGGGAGTTCATAAGATGAACTTAATTATCCTGAACATGGTCAAAAATGTCTTTGCAAATCATGTCGTAGCTCGCGCTTTATTTCTACTGTTTTAGATATGTTCCTAAAGAAAATATAGTTGAAAGTTGAAAGTAGCGATTATGCGGACAGTAGAAAGCTTATGTCCTAAATGCACCGCTCAGTATGCTGAACCCCAAACGTCGTTTGTGGATGTTGCGAACATCGGACATACACGTCTTGATAACTACGTGATAGTTCAGTTAAACGGTTTAGAGTTGAGGCACGAAAGACGTTTTCGAAATGTCGCGGAACATATGAGATGTTTCGAGGGCTGAAATTAGGATTTCAGGCTCGTGCCCACGTCAAGAGGTATGAGACCTCCGATGATTTTCTTAGCCTACAAACTAAGGGAGAAAAGCTCAATCGTTGAGCTTGTGCTCAGATTGTCTGAGTACAACAATCACTTGAATCGAGTGGGAGTTGGTCTTCCAGATGAGATAGTGATGTTTCTCCAAAGTCATTGCCACCAAGCTGCTAGAGCTTCATGATGAACTATAACATATCAAGGATAGAAATGATGATCCTTGAGGTATTCGCTTTTTTTGACATCGCGAAAGTAAAAATCAAGAAGGAGCATCAATTGTTGATGGTTGGTGAAACCACTAGTTTCAAGAAGGGCAAGGACAAGAAGGGACACTTCATGAAACGGCAAATCAGTAGCTGCTCCAGTGAAGAAACCCAAGGTTGAACCCAAACCCGAGACTAAGTGCTTCTGCAATAAGGGGAACAGCCACTGGAGCAGAATTACCCTAGATACTTGGTAGATAAGAAGGCTGGCAAGGTCGATAGAAGTATATTGCATATACATTAAGTTATTGTGTATTTTACTAGTACTCCTAGTAGCACCAGGGTATTAGATACCGGTTCGGTTGCTAAGTGTTAGTAACTCGAAACAAAAGCTATGGAGTAAACGGAGACTAGCTAAAGGTGAGCTGACGATACGTGTTGGAATGTTTCCAAGGTTGATGTGATCAAGCATCGCACGCTCCCTCTACCATCAAGATTGGAGTTAAACCTAAAATTGTAATTTGGTGTTTGCGTTGAGCATAGACATGATTGGATTATGTCTATCGCAATACGGTTATTCATTTAATGAGAATAATGGTTACTCTATTTATTTGAATAAATACCTTCAATGGTCTTGCACCTAAAAGGAATGGTTTATTGAATCTCGATCGTAGTGATACACATTTTCATGCCAAAAGATATAAGATAGTAATGATAGTACCACATACTTGTGGCACTGCCATGTAAGTCATATTGGTATAAAACGCATGAAGAAGCTCCATGTTGATGGATCTTTGGACTCACTCGTTTTTGAAAAGTTTGAGACATGCAAACCATGTCTATTGGTGTATACGCATGAAGAAACTCCATACAGATGGATCGTTTGGACTCACTTGATTTTGAATCACTTGAGATATGCAAATCATACCACATGGGCAAGATGACTGAAAAGCCTCGGTTTCAGTAAGATGGAACAAGGTAGCAACCTGTTGGAAGTAACACATTTTGATGTGTGCAGTCCAATGAATGCTAAGGCATGCAATGAATATCGTTATGTTCTGACTTCACAGATGATTCGAATCGATATTGAGTATATTTACTTGATGAAACACAAGTCTGAATTATTGAATGGTTCAAGTAATTTCAGAGTGAAGTTAAAGATCATTGTGACAACAAGATAAAATGTCTATGATATGATCATAGAGATGAGTATCTGAGTTATGAGCTTTGGCACGCAATTAAGACACCGTGGAAATTGTTTCACAATTAATACCGCCTGGAACACCATAGTGTGATGGTGTGTCCGAACATCATAGTTGCACCCTATTGGATATGGTGCGTACCATGATGTCTCTTATCGAATTACCACTATTGTTCATGGGTTAGGCATTAGAGACAACCACACTCACTTTAATAGGGCACCACGTAATTCCGTTGAGACGACACCGTTTGAACTATGGTTTGGAGAAACCTAAGTTGTCGTTTCTTAAAGGTTTGGGGCTGCGACGCTTATGTGAAAAGTTTCAGGTTGATAAGCTCGAACCCAAAGCGGATAAAATGCATCTTCATATGACACCCAAAACAGTTGGGTATACCTCCTAATTCAGATCCGAAAGCAATAGGGATTGTTTCTTGAATCTGGTCCTTTCTCGAGGAAAAGTTCGTCTCGAAAATTGAGTGGGAGGATGGTGGAGACTTGATGAGGTTATTGAACCATCACTTCAACTAGTGAGTAGCAGGGCATAGGAAGTTGTTCCTATGGCGCCTACACCAATTGAAGTAGAAGCTTATGATAGTGATCATGAAGTTTCGGATCAAGTCACTACCAAACCTCGTGGGATGACAAGGACGCGTACTGCTTCAGAGTGGTACGGTAATCTTGTCTTGAAGGTCATGTTGCTAGACAACAATGAACCTGTGAGCTATGGAGAAGCGATGGTGGGCCCGGATTCTGACAAATGGTTAGAAGCCATGAAATCAGAGATAGGATCCATGTATAAGGACAAAGCATGGACTTTGGTGGACTTGCCCGATGATAGGCAAGCCATTGAGATAAATGGATCTTTAAGAAAAAGACGGACGTGGACGGTAATGTTACCGTCTATGAAGCTCGACTTGTGGCGAAGAGTTTTTCACAAGTTCAAGGAGTTGACTACGGTGAGATTTTCTCACCCGTAGCGATGCTTAAGTCCGTCGGAATCATGTTAGCATTAGCTGCATTTATGAAATCTGGCAGATGGATGTCAAAACGAGTTTCCTTACCGGTCTTCGTAAGGAAAGGTTGTATGTGATACAATCAGAAAGTTTTTGTCGATCCTAAGGATGCTAAAAGGTATGCTGGCTCCAGCGATCCTTCTAAGGACTGGAGTAAGCATCTTAGAGTTGGAATGTACACTTTGATGAGATAATCAAAGATTTTGGGTTTATATAAAGTTTATGAGAAACTTGTATTTCCAAAGAAGTGAGTGGGAGCACTATAGAATTTCTGATGAGTATATGTTGTTGACATATTGTTGATCAGAAATGATGTAGAATTTCTGGAAAGCATATAGGGTTATTTGAAAAGTGTTTTACAAGTGAAAACCTGGATTAAGCTACTTGAACATTGAGCATCAAAATCTATGAGGATAGATCAAAAACCGCTTAATGATACTTTCAAATGAGCATATATTTTGACATGATCTTGAAGGTGTTTAAGATGGATCAGTCAAAGAAGGAGTTCTTGCCTGAGATGTAAGGTATGAGGTTAAGACTTAAAGCTCGACCACGGCAGAACAGAGAGAAAGGACGAAGGTCGTCCCCTATGTTTTAGATGTAGGCTCTATAGTATGCTATGCTGTGTACCGCACCGGAAGTGTGCCTTGCCATGAGTCAGTCAAGGGGTACAAGAATGATCCAGGAATGGGGATCATTGAATAGCGGTCAAAATTGTCCTTGGAGTAAATAAAGACATGTTTCTCGATTATGGAGGTAATAAAGAGTTTGGCGTAAAGGGTTACGTCGATGCAAGCTTTAACACCTATCCGAATGACTCTGAATAGCAAACCGGATACGTATAGTGGAGCAACCATTTGGAATAGTTTCAAATGGAGCGTGGAAGCAACATTTATAATATGACCTAGAAATTTGCAAAGCACACACGGATCTAAAAGGTTCAGATCCTTTGACTAAAACCTCTCTCACAAGCAAAACATGATCAAACCCCAGAACTCATTGAGTCTTAATCACATGATGACGTGAACTAGTAAACTCTTTGGATGTTGGTCACATGGCGATGTGACCTATGAGTGTTAATCACATGGCGATGTGAACTAGATTATTGACTCTAGTGCAAGTGGGAGACTGTTGGAAATATGCCCTAGAGGCAGTAATAAATTAGTTATTATTATATTTCCTTGTTCATGATAATCGTTTATTATCCATGCTATAATTGTATTGATAGGAAACTCAGATACATGTGTGGGTACATAGACAACACCATGTCCCTAGTAAGCCTCTAGTTGACTAGCTCGTTAATCAATAGATGGTTACGGTTTCCTGACCATGGACATTGGATGTCATTGATAACGGGATCACATCATTAGGAGAATGATGTGATGGACAAGACCCAATCCTAAGCCTAGCACAAAGATCGTGTAGTTCGTATGCTAAAGCTTTTTCTAATGTCAAGTATCATTTCCTTAGACCACGAGATTGTGCAACTCCCGGATACCGTAGGAATGCTTTGGGTGTACCAAACGTCACAACGTAACTGGGTGGCTATAAAGGTGCATTACAGGTATCCCCGAAAGTGTCTGTTGGGTTGGCACGAATCGAGACTGGGATTTGTCACTCCGGTTGACGGAGAGGTATCTCTGGGCCCACTCGGTAGGACATCATCATAATGTGCACAATGTGACCAAGGGGTTGATCACGGGATGATGTGTTATGGAACGAGTAAAGAGACTTGCCGGTAACGAGATTGAACAAGGTATCGGGATACCGACGATCGAATCTCTGGCAAGTACAATACCGCTAGACAAAGGGAATTGAATACGGGATTGATTGAATCCTCGACGTCGTGGTTCATCGGATGAGATCATCGTGGAACATGTGGGAGCCAACATGGGTATCCAGATCCCGCTGTTGGTTATTGACCGGAGAACGTCTCGGTCATGTCTGCATGGTTCCCGAACCCGTAGGGTCTACACACTTAAAGTTCGATGACGCTAGGGTTATAAAGGAAGTTTGTATGTGGTTACCGAATGTTGTTCGGAGTCCCGGATGAGATCTCGGACGTCACGAGGAGTTCCGGAATGGTCCGGAGGTAAAGATTTATATATGGAAAGTTGTTGTTCAGGTTCCGGAAAAGTTCGGGTTTTTTCGGTATTGTACCGGGAAGCTTCCAGAAGGTTCCGGAGGATTCCGGAAGGGTCTGGAGGTCCGGAAATTGTTCCACCACGTCCAATACAGTAGCATGGGCTGTAGGGGGCGCCCTAGCCTTAATGGGCCAGGGGCACCAGCCCCCCCAAGGCCCATGCGCATGGGAAGGGGAAAACCCTAAAGGGGGAGGCCTCCACTTGACTTGGGAGGCACTCCTCCCCCCTTGGCCGCCCCCCCTGGATGGGATCTAGGGCTGGCCGCACCCCTTGGGGTGGGAAACCCTAAAGGGAGCGCAGCCCCCTTCCCCCCTATATATACTTGAGGTTTTGCGGCTGCCCAACACATGAGTTCTCTCCCTCTATTGGTGCAGCCCTGCCTCTCCTCCTCCTCCTCTCCCGTGGTGCTTGGAAAAGCCCTGCTGGATTGCCACGCTCCTCCACCACCACCACGCCATTGTGCTGCTGCTGGATGGAGTCTTCCTCAACCTCTCCCTCTCTCCTTGCTGGATCAAGGCGTGGGAGACGTCACCGGGCTGTATGTGTGTTGAACGCGGAGGTGCCGTCCGTTCGGCACTAGGATCTCCGGTGATTTGGATGACGACGAGTACGACTCCTTCAACCCCGTTCTCTTGAACGCTTCCGCTTAACGATCTACAAGGGTATGTAGATGCACTCTCCTTCCCTCGTTGCTAGTTTCTCCATAGATAGATCTTGGTGACACGTAGGAAAATTTTGAATTTATGCTACGTTATATATAAATCTTTACCTCCGGACCATTCCGGAACTCCTCGTGACGTCCGGGATCTCATCCGGGACTCCGAACAACATTCGGTTCGCTGCATACTCATATTCATACAACCCTAGCGTCACCGTACCTTAAGTGTGTAGACCCTACGGGTTCGGGAGACATGCAGACATGACCGAGACGGCTCTCGGGCAATAACCAACAGCGGGATCTGGATACCCATGTTGGCTCCCACATGCTCCTCAATGATTTCATCGGATGAACCACGATGTCGAGGATTCAAACAACCCCGTATACGATTCCCTTTGTCAATCGGTATTTTACTTGCCCGAGATTCGATCATCGGTATCCCAATACCTCGTTCAATCTCATTACCGGCAAGTCACTTTACTCGTACCGTAATGCATGATCCCATGACCAAACACTTGGTCACTTTGAGCTCATTATGATGATGCACTACCGAGTGGGCCCAGTGATACCTCTCCGTCATACGGAGTGACAAATCCCAGTCTCGATCCGTGTCAACCCAACAGACACTTTCGGAGATACCTGTAATGCACCTTTATAGTCACCCAGTTACGTTGTGACGTTTGGTACACCCAAGGCACTCCTACGGTATCCGGGAGTTACACGATCTCATGGTCTAAGGAAGAGATACTTGACATTGGAAAAGCTCTAGCAAAACGAACTACACGATCTTGTGCTATGCTTAGGATTGAGTCTTGTCCATCACATCATTCTCCTAATGATGTGACCCCGTTATCAATGACATCCAATGTCCATGGTCAGGAAACTGTAACCATCTATTGATTAACGAGCTAGTCAACTAGAGGCTTACTAGGGACATGGTGTTGTCTATGTATCCACACATGTATCTGAGTTTCCTATCAATACAATTATAGCATAGATAATAAACGATTATCATGAACAAGGAAATATAATAATAACAACTAATTTATTATTGCCTCTAGGGCATATTTCGAACAATATCATCATAATAGTTGCGGGAGAAAGTCTTCACTTTTTCTTCGCTTGTGTCATTTGCTTATTGCGTCGTAACCATGGATAATCTTCATCGTTTATCAGGATGCTTGGGTCAGCCTTGACTTTGAAGGGAGGAATTTCATGAAACTTTTCATAATCTTCAGACATGTCTGTCTTGCCCTCCACTAACACGAATTCCCTTTTTCCTGAAAGAACTATGTGGCGCTTTGTCTCATTGTATGATGTATTCGCTTCCTTATCTTTTCTTTTTCTCGGTTTGGTAGACATGTCCTTCACATAGATAACCTGTGCCACATCATTGGCTAGGACGAATGGTTCGCCAGTGTACCCAAGATTTTTCAGATCCACTGTTGTCATTCCGTACTGTGGGTCTACTTGTACCCCGCCTCCTGACAGATTGACCCATTTGCACTTAAACAAAGGGACCTTAAAATCATGTCTGTAGTCAAGTTACCATATGTCCACTATGTAACCATAATATGTGTCCTTTCCCCTCTCGGTTGCCGCATCAAAGCGGACACCACTGTTTTGGTTGGTGCTCTTTTGATCTTGTTCAATCGTGTAAAATGTATTCCCATTTATCTCGTATCCTTTGTAAATCAATACAGTCAAAGATGGTCCCCTGGACAACAAGTGCAGCTCATCACAAATAGTCTTGTCACCTCTAAGACGTGTTTCCAACCAACTGCTGAAAGTCCTGATGTGTTCACATGTAATCCAGTCGTCGCACTGCTCCGGGTGTTTGGAGCGCAGACTGTTCTTGTGTTCATCGACATACGGGGTCACCAAGGTAGAGTTCTGTAGAACTGTGTAGTGTGCTTGAGACCAAGAATATCCGTCCCTGCATATTATTGAGTCCCTTCCAAGCGTGCCTTTTCCAGTCAGTCTCCCCTCATACCGCGATTTAGGGAGACCTATCTTCTTAAGGCCAGGAATGAAGTCAACACAAAACCCGATGACATCCTCTGTTTGATGGCCCATGGAGATGCTTCCTTCTGGCCTAGCGCGGTTACGAACATATTTCTTTAGGACTCCCATGAACCTCTCAAAGGGGAACATATTGTGTAGAAATACGGGCCCCAGAATGACAATCTCGTCGACTAGATGAACTAGGGCGTGCGTCATGATATTGAAGAAGGATGGTGGGAACACCAGCTTGAAACTGACAAGACATTGCGCCACATCACTCCTTAGCCTTGGTATGATTTCTGGATCGATCACCTTCTGAGATATTGCATTGAGGAATGCACATAGGTTCACAATGTCCAATCGGACGTTTTCCGGTAGAAGCCCCCTTAATGCAACCGGAAGTAGTTGCGTCATAATCACGTGGCAGTCATCACTACAAGAAAAATGCTCATCTATGACAAAAATTAGTGACCGCGGTTTAATTAGTCATAGATCCATGACCAAAATTCACAAATTAGTCATGAAGGGTGTAGAAGGGCTCAACCCCTATAATCTCATGACAATTCAGAGCCAAAAGGTCGTTATTTGATTTCATAGAAAGGTCATAAAGATGTGAATGGTGCATACTACCTTATTTCAGTCCATAATGACCAAAATATATCATCATAAAAACATGATAAGGGTGAGTAGATGACAACTCAGCAATTTTGTCTACGTGGCATTCCTAGTTGTCAATAATCATAGGAGATGAGGGTGACTAGATTACAACTCAGTAGTTTAATTAAGTAAAGTTGATAAAAAAAGGGGGGCTGCACCAGACTCGAACCAAAGATCAATTACTCATCCAAACAGCCACTTACCAGTTAGACCTCAACGTGCAACATGTTTACATTGCGATTGAGAACCTTTTAACCGGACATATACGTGATGAGTGGGCCTTCTTTGGGCCAAAACTGGACGTGTCCCTTTTTCTGAACAAAAGAAAAAAAACAGGGCCAAGTCCGTGACTTAGAAACGAAACCTAGAAAAAGAATCCCCAATCGTGGCGGCGCGGCTGACAGCGGGCGGCGCCGCGGCCGACCATCACCTACGCCGGCCAAGCAGCGGGCTGCGCCGCGGCCGACCATCATCTGCACCAAGCGGGGAGAGTGCGGCGCCGTGCCCGTCCATCATCAGGTGGCGGGCAGCGCCCGGCAGCAGAGGGCGTCATCTGCGGAGTACAGACGGCGGCGGACGGCGTCATCTCCAGAGCAGGCTGCGTAGGGCGGCGTCATCTCCGTTTCTAAGTGCTGCAGCCGAACAAAGCTTCTGTTTGGTAAGTGCTCTGAAGCTGCTGTTCTCACTCAGCACACAAGCTTACTTCTGACTATTGTGCTCCTTCATTCTCTGATCATTTGTGTGGGGACAAGTACTCCCGTGCATGATATTAAAATACTGTGGCGTATTGTGGCGTACTTAAATCATCTCTACTCTACTGTGGCCTATTGTAACTCTACTATATGTTTACCTGCCATCTCAACTTTGCATCGATATTACATTATTAATGGTTCAAAATTTGAGAAAATTTTCCATCTTACACACATGCATGATATTACATTATCAATTGTTATGTGAAAAATCTACTCTTTCTATCATGGTCATATCTGCTGAATAAACTCAAGTGTGCAGTAGCTAGTGTTTATTTCTTCAGTTTCGTCAGTTTCATCAATTTCGTCAGTAGTTTGAGGTTGTTTTCTGAATAAACCCAAGTCGGCTTAGCTCGAGTTAGTTAGCGCCAAGAGCGAGTCTGGCGCCCCCTCTGATCGCTCGTGGGATGGCACGAGCACCACAATCGGTGGTGGTGTGTAGTTAGGGGCCATGAGCCCGTTTCCTTTGCTGTACTGGAAGTAAATTCGTGAATGAAAGTTCTGCGCGGCGCAAACCTCCTGGCAGCAAAGTTTTTAAAATAGTGTGGTATTCCAAAACCTTTGTGTTAGCTACTTTGGGTCTGTGTAATTCAGTTCCTAAATTGTAGCCTTTTTTGTTGATTGTCAGATGGACAGAAGTTGGATAAAAGCTAGGAAATTTTCCGAAAAATACATCAATGGAGTGAAAGAGTTCATGAATTTTGTTCGTGAAACCTATGCCGAGGATGCTCAAATTCTTTGCCCGTGCCGCAAATGTCTCAATGGTAAACAAGAACCTCAAGGGAAAGTGGAGGATCATATTCTTATTTATGGGATGTCTAGCACATATGATAGGTGGATTCATCATGGAGAACCATTAATTGTCGAAGCTGATGCAGATGCACATCATGTGGATGGAGCTACTGATATCGTGGTAGATGTTGCTGAAAAGGATGTTCGTTTGGAGGAGGAGGATCTATATGAAGATGATAGAATTCCTGACATGATACAGGATCTGTACGGATCGGAGGACACGGGTAGACAGCAGTCAAAGTTTGCAAAAGTGATAGAAGAGGCAAAGTGCTCACTTTACGAAGGGTCTAAAACTTCAAGATTTTCATTTGTCGTGAAGTTACTCCACATCAAGTCTTTCTATCGGATCTCCAATGTTGCATTTAATGCAATACTCGCGTTGTTGGCCAAGTCATTCCCGAAGTGCTCGATTCCCAAATCTTATGATGAAGCACTGAAATTTATCCGTGCATTGGGGCTAGGCTATGATTCAATCCGTGGAATCATGGATAAGGAGACATATGAAGTTGTCGCTGATTTGGGAAATCTTTTTAGAGAACTGTGTTGCAAAACTTTGAAGCTAGATGTTTTAAAAAGACTTAAGGAAGAAATCCCAGTTATTCTTTGCAAACTCGAGAAGATTTTTCCTCCAGCTTTCTTTGATGTCATGGTGCATCTAGCCGTTCATTTACCAGATGAGGCAATTCTTAGAGGCCCGGTGCAGTAATCGGGAGGGCAGAAATTGAGAGTGCGCTGATCTGCAAGCTTTTGATTTGTCGTTTTTCAACCAGGGTGTGAATTTACTTGGAGGTTCGAGAAAGAAATATGCTGGGTGTGATTATGACAAGATGGTTTGGTATGTTCTCAATTATTGTATTGAGGTTCAGCCATATCTCCAGTATGTGATCTCTTCCAAACATGTAAAATTTATTTTATATTGATCCATTTATTTAGGCAGGATGTTTTAACTCACTCTCCTTTGCATTGCAGACTATGCAAGGAAGAATTGCGGCAGGAAGATAGTCATAATGTTGATGAAAGGCTTGAGAAAGGATTTGCCAGATGGTTTCAGAATCATGTGACTACTTTGCGTGTGGAGAAGAGAGAAGAGGTAAGTGATGATCTCTATGCTTTGGCATGTGGACCAGCTTCTGGATTCTTATCATATTCATCATGTGTTGTTGAGGGTGTCCGGTACCACACAACGGACCTTGAGAAGAATAATAAGGCGCAAAACAGTGGAGTCATGGTTGAGGGAACCAATGATAGTGAAGTCAACGATGATGGAGAAGAGGAGATCATTGACTTCTATGGTCAACTGAAAGAAATCATCAAGTTGCAGTATAACTCTACCCAAGGTGTCAATCGTTCAGTTGTCTTATTTCGTTGTGATTGGTTTGATCTGGATGCCAAAAAGACAGGACTTAAAAATGATGGACATTTCAAAAGCATCAATATTGGAAAATGCTGGTATAAAAATGATCCTTTTATTCTGGCAACACAGTCAACAAAGGTGTTTTATTTACAAGACACAAAGTATGGTGGAGATTGGAGAGTTGTGCAGAAATTTCAGCATAGACATTTGTGGAGTGTGACTGAAAATTCCGTAGAGCAAGGTCCCAATGGTAGTGGACTAAATTACCAGGATGATGATTCGGAGGAAGTTCCGGTGAGAGCTAATGAATCCACTGTGTCGAATCTGCTGCGCAAAGACCAAGAACACTCTGTGATTGATCCTGTTGTAGCGGCAAAACTTGTCAAACAACATATTGAATTATTGGATGAAAGCGAGGAGGAGGACGACCACGATGAAACTGTCAGGACCCCGACTCAATGTCACATCGATCTAGCCGGTAACACCTCATATCACTTTGCGGCCTCTCGCACGGTATCCCCACGGGTGTCGTCTTACCTTTTCCCGGGACCGTTTGCGCCTTTTGGCTCACGTATATGATAGTGTCGCTAGCATCCATATGATAAGGAGCCCGGGCTGACATGACTAGTCGTAAACCCAAAGTGGCACAGACTTACAGGGACAGGCATCCATGACCCAGGTTCGAACGTGTCGGTCATCAGCAAGTGGTTCCGGGCTGTAGCACTGGGCTAGCAGGACTCCGGTAAACCGGGCTGTAGCGGGCTAACAGGACTCCGGTACTCAAAGCGTGACATTTCCCCGAAGGGACAGACACAGGAACGAAGAAGGACACATGTCGGCCAGCCTAAGTGTTCCAGAGCAGTAGCAAGCTACCATGGCTCAGCGGTAACACTAGGAGACATTTCCCGGTAAGAGAGGCTACTAAAGATAAACAACTAGATAGTCAGATCCCACACATAGCACTACACATTACACGTACGCATAACATGCAAGTATGTGCTGTACAACATGGCATCACAGCATAACTCAACAATTATATAGATAAAGGCTCAGAAGAGCCGTCATAGCAATTATTGCAAACAGGGGTCACAAGACCCATCATACAGAGCATACAAGCAACAAGCGGAAGCATTACATGTCTGGGTACAGACATCTACAAATGAAGAAGGCTGAAGAGCCTGACTATCTACAACATCCGATCAAGATCGTAGCTGAGGTACTAGCTACTAGTCGAAGTCCACGAGAACACTAGTAAGACCGAAGTCTCCGCTGCAAAAACATAAATAAAGCAACATGAGTACAAAGGTACTCAGCAAGACTTACATCAGATCCTATCATACATGCATCTGTATCAAGAGGTAATGTGGGGTTTAGTTGCAGCAAGCCAACTTTGACTCTGTGGCTATCCTGTTCTACGACTACCAGAAACTCTGGAGGTGAAACAACGTACACGAGTCCACTAATCACCACACAATACACTACTATGGATTCATCCCCGTCTCCCTACGAAAAGGCCATCCATAGCACTCACACTTGTCTTGAGCATTTTATAGTATCCACTTCAAGTTGTCTATGTACCATGTAAGCATCCAAGAAGTCCATAACCGCGGACCCGGCTATTCGAATAGATCATGTTAACCCTGCAGGGGTGTACTTCTTCACACACGCTCTCGCCACTTACCGCCATGTACACGTCATGTATCTCGGCAACCTTCAAGCGGAAGCCTGGCGAGGGTGTGGGCCACGACCTGACTAACCACACAAGACTCTAATCCAGGTTTATCGCCTATTCGGGTTCCATCCGCAAGGAGATCCGGCCGGGGTTTCACTCACGGCCCCAAACGATGTGTGCAGGGTTCCCAAGCCCACCTCGCCGGATGGATCTACGCTTGGTACACCGTGCCACTGGTGCCTAGTCTGTCCCAAGCCCACCTGGCCGGGTGCCACTTGGTAGACTACTAACACTACCTACAAACACCAGAAACTAGTTGCGACTCCTGGACAGAGACCAAGTTGGTTAATAAGCCGAGAGGGGTCGAGTTACCGGAACCCAATGTGTGGTAGTATCGAGTCATTGGACAACATACACAGAACTCAGTGCTTAAAGACGGTTCCAGTGAGACAACCCACCATGTACTCCTACATGGCCTCTCACCGCTACCTTTACCAAATCGTGTTCACACACTTAACTCTCAGCATCAGAACATATCGTAACACTCCAATTCATTCCCAATGAACCAGACCTGACACAACTCTAAGCAATAGCAGGCATAGCATGGTAGGAACACATCAGTGGCTTCAATCAACTCCTACACATGCTAGTGGGTTTCAACTATTTACTGTGGCAATGACAGGTCATGCAGAGGAATGGGTTTAACTACCGCAGCACAAAGTAGCAGATGAATCGTTGTTGTCCTAATGCAATAACTGAGAGCAGGAGCGAGAGAGTAGGGTTTATCAAAATGAACAAGGGGGTTTGCTTGCCTGGTAAATCAACAAGGGAGGCACTGCTTCACAGACAGGTACTCTGGAACGACTCCGGAGTAGGACCTATCGAGAAGGAACGGTGCCGGCAATCAATACACAATCATATGCAACAATATGATCCATGAACATGGCATGTAGATGTGATGCTGTTGAGCTAATGCAACTAGTAAACATTTGGTTTGAAGTCCATTTGAACCAAAGATTCAAATGCATTACTAAATTAAGTCTCTTAATATGCCATAATGTGTTTCCTCATATTCAGCATGTATAAGTTGGTTTGTCATGCATGAAACTAGTACAGATGGAAAGATTGCATTTTTCTGATAATTTTTCATATATAAATTATTTAAATCTAAGCTACGGTTGAATTGTTATGAATTTTTGAAGTTTAAATCATTTTCTGGATTTTCTGAATTATTTTAATTCCAGAAAATAAATAATTGCGTCAGCATGACGTCATCACTACATCAGCTGGTCAACGCGGCTGTCCAGGTCAAATCTGACGTATGGGACCCACACGTCAGTGACAGGACACGGGGAGGAGGGGGTTCGGTGCGGGGGCTCACCGCGGAACCAGCGAGCGCGAGGGCGAGGTCGGGGATGCCCGGTAGCTCCCGAATCGCCGGCGAGGATCCACGGCGGCCGGAGTCGAATTTGGCGACGGCGACGGCTCCACGGGGCACTCCGGCTTGCGTGGCTCGGCGAGGAGGTAGCTGGCGACGAGGCGGAGCTCCTGGGGACGACGGGGAGGCGAGGGAGAGGCGGTGGCTACGGTGATGCCCGTCAGCGGCGGCGGTGGTTCTCGGGTGAGAGGGAGAGATAGCAGGGGGAGAAGAGGAGGGCGAGGGAGAGTGAGAGCGGTGCGGGGCAGCTGCGTGGCTTCGTCCGGGGCGTCGAGGGAGTCCGGGGAAGCAGGAGGTGGCCAGCAGGGGGGGAGGTGGTGCGCGCGCGTGCCGGCGAGCGTCGGGCACACGCCCTCGTCCTTCTGTCCGAGGAGGGGGACGACAGAAGGCAGCGGGGAGGTGGGCTGGCCGCCAGCTGGAGATGGGCCAGGTAAGTGGCCCAGGTAAGTCTCTCTCCCCTTTTTTGTTTTCTTTTCTAATTTTCTGACATTTGTTTGATTTAATAAATATATTAAATCATTTAATTTTATTATGCCAATTTTTGTAGGGGCTAATGGTATTATTCCAGAGCTCTTTTATAATTGGCATAATTTTTGGACCATATTTCATATATATAGAAATATCTTTCCAATGCAAATATTTATCGAATTAATCCAAATGGCCAAAGTAAATGTCCATGAGCTCCTAAAAATATTGTTTTGATTTTTATCTCTGTCCAATATTTTCAGAGGGCAACATGAGCATTTTCTTGGACCCTTTTGGAGAAATTTTTATTTTGGGTCATTTTCAAAAATGATTCTGAGGGTTCCACCAATCCTCATTTCAAATTTAAGTGAAATTTAAATATGATGCACAAATAGCTAGCTAGTCTAAGTCATACCAGACTAGGGATGTGACAACTCGCCCCCACTTGACAGAATCTCGTCCCGAGATTCAGGGGTCGACGGAAAGAAAGCGGGGTACTCCAGTCGAAGACGATCTTCTCGCTCCCAAGTAGCTTCTCTCTCGGAATGATGAGACCACTGAACTTTGAGAAACTTGATGTTCTGACGTCGAGTGACACGCTCTGCTTGATCAAGAATGCGAACTGGGTACTCTCGGTATGTGAGGTTATCTTGGAGATCAAACGTTTCATGGTCCACTCCGCGGATGGGATCCGAGAAGCAACGCCTGAGTTGAGAGACGTGGAAGACATCATGAACTCGAGAAAGATGTGGGGGTAGTTCCAATTGGTAGGAAACCTCTCCTCATTTAGCGAGAATGCGAAAGGGACCAATGTAACGAGGAGCCAACTTGCCCTTGATACCGAAACGATGGGTACCCTTCAAAGGAGTAACCCGAAGGTAAGCTTGGTCGCCAATTTCATAAGTCATATCCTTATGATGACGATCGTACTGGCTCTTCTGACGAGACTGGGCTGTTTTCAAATTCTCACGAATGATGCGAACTTGCTCTTCTGCCTCCCGGATCATATCCGGTCCAAAGAATTGTCTTTCACCGGTTTCTGACCAGTTCAAAGGTGTTCGACATCTTCGTCCATAGAGAACCTCAAAAGGAGCTTGCTTGAGGCTGGATTGGTAGCTATTGTTATAAGCAAACTCGGCGAAAGGAAGACATTTCTCCCAATCCATACTGAAGGAGATAACGCAAGCTCTAAGCATGTCTTCGAGAATTTGATTGACCCGTTCCACCTGACCACTCGACTGAGGGTGGAAAGCGGTACTGAAGGAAAGATGGGTTCCCATGGCAGTTTGGAAGCTCTCCCAAAAATGAGAAGTGAAAAGACTGCCACGGTCTGAATTGATCTCTAGTGGAACACCATGAAGTGACACTATTCGAGAAATATATAAGTCAGCAAGCTGACTAGCAGTGATACTTTCCCGAACAGGAAGGAAGTGAGCCACTTTGGAAAGACGATCCACGACTACGAAGATAGCGTTATTCCCTTTCTTGGTCCTGGGAAAGCCGGTAATGAAGTCCATACCAACTTTATCCCATTTCCACTCAGGAATAACTAAAGGCTGAAGGGTGCCAGCAGGCCTTTGATGCTCTGCCTTAACGCGACGACAAACGTCACAGTTAGCAATGAACTCAGCGATTTCTCTCTTCATCCTAGTCCACCAGAACCTCTGGCATAGATCCTGATACATCTTAGTACTACCGGGATGAATTGTGAGAGGAGATTCATGCGCCTCCTTAAGAATCAATTGTCGCAGATGTTGCTTCTTGGGAACCACCAAGCGATTCTCAAAGAAAACAACACCACGATCATCCATAGAGAAACATCCACCAACTCCCTTGCTAATGTTTCTCTTGATCCGGGAAATTCCCGTGTCTTGCTTCTGGGCTTCGATAATCAGATCCTCAAGGATAGGTTTCGCCACCAGGGTGGAAAGAAACCGCGAGGAGCTATGTGAAGATTAAGCTTACAGAATTCCTCATGGAGAAGTGGTTGGCCTTGCTGCAACATGAGATTGTTGCAATAGGATTTACGGCTTAGAGCATCAGCCATGACATTGGCTTTGCCTGGGGTGTAGGTAATCCCTAGATCATAATCTGTGATTAACTCCAACCAACGTCTTTGCCTAAGGTTTAGGTCTGGTTGGGTGAAGATATACTTGAGACTCTGGTGATCGGTGTAGATCTCGCAACGTTTACCAAGAAGGTAATGTCGCCAGGTCTTGAGTGCATAGACTACGGCTGCAAGCTCTAGATCATGTGTAGGATAATTATCCTCATGTGGATGCAACTGTCGAGATGCATAGGCAATCACATGACGATCCTGCATAAGAATGCAACCTAGTCCCTGTCGTGAGGCATCGCAGTAGATAATAAAGTCTTTAGTGAAATCCGGTGGCACAAGTATGGGAGCAGAAGTCAGGCGCCTTTTCAGTTCCTGAAAACTGTACTCACACTGTGGGGACCACTCGAACTTTTTATCTTTCTTGAGAAGTTCCGTGAGGGGTTTGGCTACTTTGGAGAAGTTTTCAACAAAGCGGCGACAATAGCTGGCTAGACCAAGGAAACTCCTAACTTGTTTAACGGTCTCAGGTGGAGTCCAATCGAGAACAGCCTGAACTCTCTCGGGATTGACAGCAATGCCCTTACCAGAGATTACGTGGCCTAGGTAGGTCACTTCTGGCAACCAAAATTCACACTTGGAGAACTTGGCATAAAGGTGGTGCTCTCTGAGTTTTTCTAACACAAGTCTAAGATGTTCGGCATGCTCTTCCTCGTTCTTCGAGTAGATAAGAATATCATCGAGGTAAACCACGACGAACTTATCTAAGTACTCCATGAAGATCGAGTTCATCAAGCGGGAGAATGTGGCTGGGGCGTTGGTTAGGCCGAAGGACATGACGGTGTACTCGTACTGGCCATAACGAGTGACAAAAGCTGTCTTGGGAATGTCCCCGTTTCTGATCTTGATTTGATGGTAGCCTAATCTTAAATCCATCTTGGAGAAGACTGAGGATCCAGCGAGCTGATCATACAGGTCGTTGATCCTGGGAAGCGGATACTTGTTCTTTATCGTGACCAAATTAACGGGACGATAATCTACAACCATCCGGTCCGTACCGTCTTTCTTCTTGACAAGAGGACGGGGCAAGCCCAAGGAGAAGACTAGGACGGATGAAACCCTTTTGCAAGGACTCATCGAGTTGTTTCTTAAGCTCGGCTAGTTCTAGGGTGCCATCTTGTAGGGTCTCCGGGAGATTGGAGCTGTTCCTGGGATAAGATCTATGACGAACTCTACATCTCTGTCAGGCGGAACACCTGGCAGTTCCTCTGGAAAGACATCCGGAAAGTCACGGACTACCGGGATATCTTCAAGGTCTGGAAGAGGGCTGGCATTAAGGGAATAGAGCTGACGCTTTGCAACTCTAGTGGAGACAATGGCTATCTTGCCAGATGGGTGTGTGAGCTGAACAGACCTGGTGAAACAATCAATCTTGGCATGATGAGCTGTCATCCAGTCCATACCCAAGATGATGTTAATATCCGAAGACTTGAGAGATATCAAGGAGGCAAGGAATGCAAGTCTGTCCACAAGGATTTCATTGCCATAACTTATCCTAGAAGTTTGCCATTTGGATCCAGGAGTTTGAATAAGTAGTGGAGAGGGCATATCACAAAATGACATGTCGTGCAAGCGGGCATAGCTTTCAGAAATGAAGGAATGAGACGCTCCAGTATCGAACAAAACCGATGCTGGATGACAGTTGACAAGGAGTGTTCCAAGAACGACATCTGGATCATCATGAGCGTCTTTAGCTGAGACGTGATGCACACGTCCATGTGCAGTGGGGGCTGACTTGGCACTGATCATCTTGCGTGATGGCTTACCACGGCCAATAGACTTCTCGGGCTGGGGTGGAGCAACTCTGGACTGAGTGCAAATACGGGCGATGTGGCCTGGCTCTCCGCACTTGTAACAAATCTTGGAGGTAGGATGTGGACCTGTATTAGAAGGCGGTCCACCAATAGGCCTGGGTGGAGCATACTGCTGAGCTTGATGAGGTGCCACATAAGATGGCCTCGGTACATATTTGGGCGGAAGAGCAGAGTTTGGAACCCAAATCCGGCGCTTCTGAGAACTAGAACCGGAGGAAGATCCCAAAGCACGAGTGTGCTTACGAGACTCCTCGTAAGTGAGTTGAGCTGTCTCTGCATTAATGGCCTTGTTCACAAGGGCTTGGAATGTACCACAATGATGCAGATGGAGATCACGACGCAACTTGGGGTTGAGACCCTTCCGGAACCTAGCCTGCTTCTTGGCGTCCGTGGACACCTCTTCTGTAGCATAGCGGGCGAGGTTCTCAAACTCTCGGCTGTAAGCATCAACAGCCATTTTATCCTGGGTGAAGCTACAGAACTCTTCTCTCTTGCGATCAAGGAGGGCCTGGGGAATGTGATGCTCGCGAAAAGCCTCAACGAAATCCCTCCAGGTGGAAGTCTGGCCAGCTGGAAGCATAGCCTCATAGTTCTGCCACCAAAGACTAGCAGGACCTTCCAGGTGGTATGTGGCATAGGTGACCTTGTCATCTTCAGCTACGCTCGCGGAACGCAGCTTATGGGTGATGCTACGGAGCCAGTCATCTGCATCGAGTGGCTCGATGGAATGATGAAAGGTAGGTGGGTGCAAACGAATGAAATCATGAATGGTAGCAGACCCTTTGAACTGATGTGCGGTGTTCTCCTCGATACGTGCCAACAAACGGTTAGACTCACGCTTGTTCCTCTCCATCTCTAGCATGAACTCTGTCAACGAAGGCGGGTCGGGAGGATCCTCATCCCTACCATCTCCGTGGTTCTGGCTACGAACAACAGAACTTGATGACATCCTGGTGAAACGAAACCAGCGACGGAATCAGCATCAACTATCGACTGTAGAACGTAGGACAAGGAATTAGTATCTCTCGAACTCCTAGGGAAATTTCGGCAGCATAACGGCAGTAAAATGCTCAGAATGAGACATCCTACTAAAAATGGGGTGGTAACATACTCAAGGTTCTGAGATCATACTAAGCAGACTACACCGGAAAATACTCAAAACTGGGGTATGACTCTGATCAACCAATCCTATGGGGCTACGGAGTAGTAACACGTGATCCTGATAGACGGAAGAGAAAGCCTAGTTCCTTAACCCCGTCGGAAAGATAGGACGACTCAGATCAGAAGGTCATGAAGTATAAGGAGTAAAAGAGCCTTACGTTCCAATCCACAAACAATTCCCTTACATAACTAAAGATTTTCTAGACTCAACTTCGACCAGTTTGGCTTGGTAATCCTACAGGCAGTCAAGCTCTGATACCAACGCTGTCAGGACCCCGACTCGATGTCACATCGATCTAGCCGGTAACACCTCATATCACTTTGCGGCCTCACGCACGGTATCCCCACGGGTGTCGTCTTACCTTTTCCCGGGACCGTTTGCGCCTTTTGGCTCACGTATATGATAGTGTCGCTAGCATCCATATGATAAGGAGCCCGGGCTGACATGACTAGTCGTAAACCCAAAGTGGCACAGACTTACAGGGACAGGCATCCATGACCCAGCTTCGAACGTGTCGGTCATCAGCAAGTGGTCCAGGCTGTAGCACTGGGCTAGCAGGACTCCGGTGAACCGGGCTGTAGCGGGCTAACAGGACTCCGGTACTCAAAGCGTGACATTTCCCCGAAGGGACAGACACAGGATCGAAGAAGGACACATGCCGGCCAGCCTAAGTGTTCCGGAGCAGTAGCAAGCTACCAGGGCTCAGTGGAAGCACTAGGAGACATTTCCCGGTAAGAGAGGCTACTAAGATAAACAACTAGATAGTCAGATCCCACACATAGCACTACACATTACACGTACGCATAACATGCAAGTATGTGCTGTACAACATGGCATCACAGCATAACTCAACAATTATATAGATAAAGGCTCAGAAGAGCCGTCATAGCATTTATTGCAAACAGGGGTCACAAGACCCGTCATACAGAGCATACAAGCAACAAGCGGAAGCATTACATGTCTGGGTACAGACATCTACAAATGAAAAAGGCTGAAGAGCCTGACTATCTACAACATCCGATCAAGATCGTAGCTGAGGTACTAGCTACTAGTCGAAGTCCATGAGAACCCTAGTAAGACCGAAGTCTCCGCTGCAAAAACATAAATAAAGCAACATGAGTACAAAGGTACTCAGCAAGACTTACATCAGATCCTATCATACATGCATCTGTATCAAGAGGTAATGTGGGGTTTAGTTGCAGCAAGCCAGCTTTGACTCTGTGGCTATCCTGTTCTACGACTACCAGAAACTCTGGAGGTGAAACAACGTACACGAGTCCACTAATCACCACACAATACACTACTATGGATTCATCCCCGTCTCCCTACGAGAAGGCCATCCATAGCACTCACACTTGTCTTGAGCATTTTATAGTATCCACTTCAAGTTGTCTATGTACCATGTAAGCATCCAAGAAGTCCATAACCGCGGACCCGGCTATTCGAATAGATCATGTTAACCCTGCAGGGGTGTACTTCTTCACACACGCTCTCGCCACTTACCGCCATGTACACGTCATGTATCTCGGCAACCTTCAAGCGGAAGCCTGGCGAGGGTGTCGGCCACGACCTGACTAACCACACAAGACTCTAATCCAGGTTTATCGCCTATTCGGGTTCCATCCGCAAGGAGATCCGGCCGGGGTTTCACTCACGGCCCCAAACGATGTGTGCAGGGTTCCCAAGCCCACCTCGCCGGATGGATCTACGCTTGGTACACCGTGCCACTGGTGCCTAGTCTGTCCCAAGCCCACCTGGCCGGGTGCCACTTGGTAGACTACTAACACTACCTACAAACACCAGAAACTAGTTGCGACTCCTGGACAGAGATCAAGTTGGTTAATAAGTCGAGAGGGCTTGGAGCGCCCGGAGCCCAATGTGTGGTAGTATCGAGTCATTGGACAACATACATAGAACTCAGTGCTTAAGGACGGTTCCAGTGAGACAACCCACCATGTACTCCTACATGGCCTCTCACCGCTACCTTTACCAAATCGTGTTCACACACTTCATTCTCAGCATCAGAACATATCGTAACACTCCAATTCATTCCCAATGAATCAGACCTGACACAACTCTAAGCAATAGCAGGCATAGCATGGTAGGAACACATCAGTGGCTTCAATCAACTCCTACACATGCTAGTGGGTTTCAACTATTTACTGTGGCAATGACAGGTCATGCAGAGGAATGGGTTCAACTACCGCAGCACAAAGTAGCAGATGAATCGTTGTTGTCCTAATGCAATAACTGAGAGCAGGAGCGAGAGAGTAGGGTTTTATCGAAATGAACAAGGGGGTTTGCTTGCCTGGTAAATCAACAAGGGAGGCACTGCTTCACAGACAGGTACTCTGGAACGTCTCCGGAGCAGGACCTATCGAGAAGGAACGGTGCCGGCAATCAATACACAATCATATGCAACAATATGATGCATGAACATGGCATGTAGATGTGATGCTGTTGAGCTAATGCAACTAGTAAACATTTGGTTTGAAGTCCATTTGAACCAAAGGTTCAAATGCATTTCTAAATTAAGTCTCTTATATATGCCATAATGTGTTTTCCCATATTCAGCATGTATAAGTTGGTTTGTCATGCATGAAACTAGTACAGATGGAAAGATTGCATTTTTCTGATAATTTTTCATATATAAATTATTTAAATCTGAGCTACGGTTGAATTGTTATGAATTTTTGAAGTTTAAATCATTTTCTGGATTTTCTGAATTATTTTAATTCCAGAAAATAATAATTGCGTCAGCATGACGTCATCACTACATCAGCGGGTCAACGCGGCTGTCCAGGTCAAATCTGACGTGTGGGACCCACACGTCAGTGACAGGAGGTTAACCCCGAGTCAAACCTGGGCTGGTTAGCTTTGACTAAGCCCTGGGGCCCACTTGTCAGCGTCAGCGGGTGGGGAATTAGTGACTAATTAACAAGCCACGTCAGCCCGCCGGAGTTCTGGCCGGCGGCGACCAATAGCGCGGCGGCGACTCGCCGGACTTGCGTTACAGACGGCGTTTGATCGCGCGAAGACCACCGGGGCGTAGCCCGTCGTCGTCCGCAACCAGGGGAGCTGGTTGGGGGGCTGCGGGGGCGCCGGAGCTCGCCGGAGCAAGCTTGCGGCGGCGGCCGGAGCTCGGCTGTGTTCGGGGACGCGGCTGCAGCGTGCAACCGCGCGAACTAGAGCGCTAGCGGGGCACTACGAGGTGCGGCGAGAGTGCTAGGTGCACTGGCGTGGCCAAAAGGTCGCCGGAGCAACGCCGGCGACAAGCTCGAGCGGAGGCGAGCTTCGGCCATGGCGGAGCTAAGGCCTAGACGGCGCAAACGGACACGGGGAGGAGGGGGTTCGGTGCGGGGGCTCACCGCGGAACCAGCGAGCGCGAGGGCGAGGTCGGGGATGCCCGGTAGCTCCCGAATCGCCGGCGAGGATCCACGGCGGCCGGAGTCGAATTTGGCGACGGCGACGGCTCCACGGGGCACTCCGGCTTGCGTGGCTCGGCGAGGAGGTAGCTGGCGACGAGGCGGAGCTCCTGGGGACGACGGGGAGGCGAGGGAGAGGCGGTGGCTACGGTGATGCCCGTCGGCGGCGGCGGTGGTTCTCGGGTGAGAGGGAGAGAGAGCAGGGGGAGAAGAGGAGGGCGAGGGAGAGTGAGAGCGGTGCGGGGCAGCTGCGTGGCTTCGTCCGGGGCATCGAGGGAGTCCGGGGAAGCAGGAGGTGGCCAGCAGGGGGGGAGGTGGCGCGCGCGCGTGCCGGCGAGCGTCGGGCACACGCCCTCGTCCTTCTGTCCGAGGAGGGGGACGACAGAAGGCAGCGGGGAGGTGGGCTGGCCGCCAGCTGGAGATGGGCCAGGTAAGTGGCCCAGGTAAGTCTCTCTCCCCTTTTCTGTTTTCTTTTCTAATTTTCTGACATTTGTTTGATTTAATAAATATATTAAATCATTTAATTTTATTATGCCAATTTTTGTAGGGGCTAATGGTATTATTCCAGAGCTCTTTTATAATTGGCATAATTTTTGGACCATATTTCATATATATAGAAATATCTTTCCAATGCAAATATTTATCGAATTAATCCAAATGGCCAAAGTAAATGTCCATGAGCTCCTAAAAATATTGTTTTGATTTTTATCTCTGTCCAATATTTTTAGAGGGCATCATGAGCATTTTCTTGGACCCTTTTGGAGAAATTTTTATTTGGGTCATTTTCAAAAATGATTCTGAGGGTTCCACCAATCCTCATTTCAAATTTAAGTGAAATTTAAATATGATGCACAAATAGCTAGCTAGTCTAAGTCATACCAGACTAGGGATGTGACAGAAACTATGATGCAATATCGTAGTGAAGCATGGAATCGTATGTTTATTGGTACAAAGCCGCACTACTAATTTTACCTAATCTGTTTATTGAAGCAGTTGGTTCTGACTTGTGTGGCTTCAGACGTTGTAATGTGTGGGTTCAGACTTAGTGTTGCGTGGCCTTGGTTCAGTTGGGTTCAGAAACAACAGTCAAATAGAGAACCTTGGTTCAGTTGGGTTCAAGGATCCTTCTAGAAACGTATTTTTGAAATTCAAAACAGAACCTAAAAACGTTTTTTTGTTTTTTTTAAAAAGTGATGAAATATTGGAAAACATGAACAAAATTAAAAGATATTTTGATTCCTGAAAAAAAAAATTGAAAACGCGAACAATTTTTGAAAAGATGAACAAAAGAATTCAAAGTAATTGTAAACAAATTTTGATTCCTGAACAATTTAATTTTCGACTATGAATTTTTTTTAAAAGTGAATTTATTGTATCGTGAACAACATTCCAAAGAAATTATGAACAAAGTTTGATTCCCGGCATTTTTTTAATATACGGCGAACAATTTTTATGGACAGTGAATTTTTTTAATGCATGGTAAACATTTCCGGAACATTGCTGGGTACCAATTTTTTTAGCCTTAAAAGACCCATTTCTTCTGGCTCACCCGGTTGGTCATCAGGTCCGTTATCATACAACAAAGTTGACCATACATAAATGTTGATTCCGCATCCACACACCGAGTTAGGCCATTGCTCGCATGTTAGTAGGGATGATGACCTAGCTATTGTAGGTCGAGGACGATCCGGAGCAACAAGTAGATGTGGAGGTGGAGGCTCGAGAGCGGGATCAAATATGGAGGAGATGCAAGTGCGGGCGGTGGAGGTGAAGGTGGGAGGGTCTGGGACATTTGGATGGCCCTCGAGAGGAGGAGGAGGAAGAAGAATGGGAGAGGGGAGAAAGGTAATGAGGATGTTTTACCCCCATTATTCTAACATACATCGTTTGATCTTACCACCATCACTGCCTCCTCCTATCTGTCCACATGTCTACTTTTTCTTGTGATCCGTTGCTGAATACTCTGTCATGCCATCATGTTGGGAGGCAAATGGGCATGTAAGGATTTGTTTCTCCCGGTGCAACGCACGGGCATTTTACTAGTATATTTAAACTCCCAAGATCATAATAAATTCATATGAACTTGGGAAATTATATATAACTAGGACACATGCCGGTGTGCTGCAAAGGGAGAGTCTGTAAAAAGGAACATGTAGAAATTAGAAAATCAACATAGAGCAAACTCTACACATTCAGGACAACATCTTCCACTCTGAATTGGCATCGGAGAGTGGAGGGACGGCGGTGGCGGAGGGGCGGGGGCGCGACAGCGGCGGAGGGATGAGGGTGTGGCGGCGGGGGAGGGATGGGGGTGCGGCGGCGGTTGAAACCCTCGGGCAATTGTTGCTTTATTATTAGGTAAAGATATATCATATTGTTCACAAATAACCGAATCTTGATAATAAATTCCTTTTCCCCTAAAAAATGAATCTTGATAATAAATCCATTTCCCCCTAAAAAAGATAATGAACGTCATTAATCCCATGACTCGTTCTCTTTCCCAACCGCACGAGAGGCAAACGAGGAAGAGAAACCGTTGCCCCCTCTGACGATGACATGTACCTAGGGTAAGGTCTTATTCAATACTCCAAAGAAACAAAGCTCCCGAAGCACAGAGACGTAGGGTTGCCCTCTCCTACGTACCCCCTACCTCTATTGTCAGATCTGTTCCCATGACACCCTCCCTCCATCGGCGAAGCTGCTGGTCCCTACCTCCATCTGTCGCTCCGGCGGTGGCTACAGGTGGGGACCTCGGCGCCATGTTATTTCACCGTCAACTTGTTCGCTCCAGCCAACACAAATGCTCCATTGTCATTGCAAACCCTAGATTTGAAGTAACCCCGATGAAAAAATGTGTGTGGAAACCAGCAAGCTCCGACAACCCCGTGTCAAGACACCGCGCCCGAGGAAGCGAGATCGGGCGCCCCTGCATGATGTTATGTGAAGGTTTTCTTTTTTTTTGATTTTTTAATTTGTTAGTCGGTTTCAAAATGCAGTCAAAAATGTCGGCGTAACTGTTCATACCTAGGGATTGAATATTGTGAAACTCTTGATGAAATAGATATTTGTGTACCTAATTTTTTTAAATAACAAGTAAACTATAAGGGAGTTGTAGTTCAAATTTTCATAAAAATGACTTAATTATTTTTTTCTCCCGCCACACATAAAAATAACAAGTAAACTATAAGGGATTTTCACCTCGCGCCACACCTAAAATTTTTCCCGCTGCTGCAAAAAAATTTCCCGCTCCACATATGAGGGCATTTTTGTCACCACAGAACACCACTACACGCCCGCACCGCATGATACGAGGGTATTTTCGTCAAAGTAATTTAGCCGCACCGCACTATACCGCCGCTCCCGTCCCCCAAATCCCCTCGAACCCTAGCCGCCCCTCTGCCCTCCCCACGAACCTTAGCCGCCCCTCGAGCGCGAGCCGCAGCCGATCCAGCCACCGGCGGGGCGGCGCGAGCAGCGGCCGGTCCAGCCACCGCCAGCGCGGCGCGAGCAGCGGCCGGTCCTACCACCGGCGGGGCGGCGCAACCTTGACCTCTCCAGGTACAGGGCCTCCCCACCGGCGGTGCTCCTGTGCTTCCCCGCTCCGGCTCGCCCAACCCAGCAGCACACTCCACCACCACATCTCTCTCTCTCTCTCTCTCTCTCTCTCTCTCTCTCTGCACCACCACACTCCACCGTTTCTCACTGTATTTCTTATGTCGTGGTGAAGGTTGCAGAGGTGGAAGGAAGCAGAGGACCGTTCGACCATACTCCACCGCTGCTCACCGTTCGACCATACTCTCAGGACAAGCTGCTCACGGAGGTGCCCAAGTACAAGCAGACCATCTTCTCCGTCCTCCCCTAGGTAACTTCATCTTCATCCCACATCCAAGTAGGTGTTTCGTTTGAACTAAATCCGATTCAGTTTCCGGACAACTAGGTCTGTTTTTATCTGGCGTTGCGGGAGTCTAGATAGCTCTGCAATAGTAGACTCATGACGTGACCACGCAACTCTAGTTCTGCCAGTCCCCATTGAAAATTCTGAATCTTCATCAGTTCTGCACTGGCTGTTAATTTAAATATTTAATCCTATTGCTACACTTAATTTCTGCAAATTTAATGAACTGGACAACTGAATGCAAATGTATTTTATTTGCACTTGCTCTCAACTGAATATTGTACGAAGACATGATACATAAGCAATCTTTATCAATAGCTAAAAATGTGTAGGCTACAGCTTGTGTGTGATAGTGTGACTGATGTGATGACAAGTAGTGAAGTGCTTGTGTCTAGATACTATTATATGTGCAACTGTTTATCTACCTTTCAAAGCACCAGCCCACTTTATATTTTTAATAACTTGTAACTGCTATGCTGCTCCCTAGGCCATTAACTCGTCCAGCAAGCAAGGCAAGTAAACCAGGCAACAACCAAGCTGACTAGCACAGTTCCAGTTCCCGTGAGATCTACTATGACAAAGATGACAAGGAGCCAGAAACTTGCAGGTATACGACTTGTTTGTTTAGTGTGCTGTTTGGTTTTCTATGGACGTGAATTGTGCTTTGTATAGTTTCGTGCCTAGCTAATGTTTGTAACCTATTAATCGAAATTTACGTCTTCTAGGATTGCTAATAGTTCGCTCCTGATATGTACTCTGTATAAAAAATAAAATAGTTCGCTCCTGATTTGTATTTGTATTCTAGGATTGCTAAGAAACTCGCAGCTCAGTTGTTTGTGTTGTCTTGCTTCTCCTATGCATTTCAACCATTAAGTCTTACAATTATATTTTTTGTTCATGTAAAGAAGCGCCAACTACTGAATATGAGAAGAGGTTTTCTACTACTATGGCTGCATACACTTTTGAACTGCAACTTGGATTGCAATCTGTAGGAGCCTTTATGGTTGCTCCATTAATTCTCATGTTTCTTTTTCCATGGTAGGAAACCTGTCAGTCGAACAAGGAGAACCGTTCCAAAGTTAAGTTCCATCGGAAAACTGGTTCTCGGCACTACATTTCCCATGTGCATGCTTTGGTAAGGATCTCTCATGTTATCATTTGCTACTACAGTGATTCTTTCAATTGTTTCTTATTGTTCCATTGTGTCGTGAACAATTTCAGAAAGAGGCTCGTAAGGGTGAAGAGTTGACTATGTTTGATCTATTCAAGGAGTGCCACAATGGCAAGAAGACTGGTTTCTCTAAGCCAGTTAAGAAGGCGATAGTATGTTTCTAGTATTCTTTTTCGTGTTGATGAGGCTTGTTTACCTCATCCTTGTTACACTTGATTACATTATATGACTTCTGCTTGACAGATTTGATAGAGATGGTCTTTTCAAAGTAGTACCGTATATGATTCATGTTTTGTTATAGTTTGTTTGTACCAGTCCTCTATTTCATTGCATTGCATATTCATTTTGGTACTGGAAATGCAACCATATTCAGGCAATTTTAGTTGTTGTTGCAGTCCAGCAGGTATTGCTTGTCGTTGGACACTGTTAATTAAGAGAGAGCAGTGTATGCTCTTTGATTATTTGTCTAGTGATTGCCTGAAGCATCTATCTTCCCATCTTTCGCAGTGGAGAAACTGTCATTTCATATACGATCTGGATGAAATGTTTAGGACTTGTGGAAGTGGATTTCTCTGATACTGTATACTGTACTAAAGAAACAACATATGCGCTCCTGAAACATACTACATTCTTCTCTGCTCCATGTTCCCATTTAAGCTAAACAGAGATGCACATAGTTGCCTAATTTAAATTTCAACAATGGTTTGTTGTGTATGCTTACCTGTTTAATAAACCTGGTGCCATGCTTCTTTCATGTAGCTGATAGTAACTTGCAAAAAAAGTGATTCCCAAGGATGATTAATTCTGCTTGCCTGCTTCAAAGTTTTCAAATAACTAGTTAATTAGTAGCATGGAGACTGGATTATTATTTAGTCAACATTCTTGAGTAGTTTGCTTATAAAGTTTCCTAGTTATTCAGAACCAACTGCAATGACATGTGTGTGCATCTTTCTTTAAATGTCAGGCTGACATGGAAAAAGCTATGGAACAAGGGGTACCAGAAGGTGGAGAACCAAAGAATGTTGCTGCTGTTGTTGCTGACATTCTCACTAAAGAATGTCCCTCCAGCACATTCCTTCAAAATGTTGGCCTTGAGTCGAGCTCTAAGAAGAAGTTCAACAGATCTGCAGCTGCTTTGGATGCTCGTGTACAAGAACTAGAGTACATGCTTGAGAAGGAGAGGCGAGTCGCTGAGTTGATGCGAGAGGGGCTTGTTGAGGTCAAGAAGAAATCAGAGGAGACCGAAGCTGCACGCGCCGCAGAGTACCAGTTGTTACTGCAAAGAGTTGAGGCCACCGATGCTAGATTTGCGCGTCTCATGGATCTGTTCGAAGGTAAAATTGTTTAGTATGGCGTGGTTGATGTTGACTTTGGGACTTTTGATGTTGAGTTGTTTCGACCTGGGGTTGATGAGTTTCTTTGACTGGACATGTGAACCACAATATGGACCAGAGATTGACTATGGTTTGATGAGGTTGTGTTTTGGTTGGTGCATCTTAATCTTATGAACATGGTGTACTGATACTAAGCTACTGGCTATGTTATCTTGGTTGGTGCATCTTATGAACTTGTGGTGTAATGATACTGTTGGGCCTAAGTTAATGAAATCTTGGAGAATTGTATTGGTTGACTGCCAAACTGTGCAATGATTTTTTTTGAGCTACTGTTGGTTATTGGCTGGACCGAAAATACTAAATTATATGAGTGGGCTGGCTCGTCTCAAGGCCCAATATAGATATTTTTTGATAGAAAAAGATTCATATATTTTTTGTTGGTTAGAGAGAAGGGCTGGCCCAATTAATGATAGATTGAATAAATGGACTGCACATTGCCTGAGCCCAAGAACTAACATTAAAAGGCCGTGGCCCAAAAATAAATGTAAAAATGGGCTAAATTATTGGGCTCAGCCCATTAAGACAACTGATTTGGACTGATCCTACATGGCATCCACGTCATCATTTTTTCCACGTCAGCGCCACGTTGGTTCAGCCACAAATTTTGGTCAAGGGCGCTCATGACTAAAATTCCAGAAAAGGTCACGTTCGTTCATTCTTGACGGTGAACTGTTGACCTTCCGAATTTGGTCAAAAAAAGGTCAATAAATGAAAGCAATGACGAATTAACGACCAAAATGGGGAGTCATAATTGACCGTATTTCTTGTAGTGCATGAGACTTTAGGTTCTGAAACTTTTTCTCTACCATATTTATTATTCCCTTTATATTCGACGAGAAGCCAGTCGTGACCTTCATACTAAGCAGGCATTCAAAGAAGATTTACTTCTCTTCTTTGGTAAGAGCGTAGCTGGTAGGACCGTCATACTGCTTTGGAGGCATGCCGTCTTTTTCGTGCAAACGTTGCAGGTCCTCCCGTGCCTCAGCTGTATCTGTTGTCTTCCCATACACACCCAAGAAGCCTAGCAGGTTCACACAAAGGTTCTTCGTCACGTGCATCACGTCGATCGAAGAGCGGACCTCTAGGTCTTTCCAGTAGGGTAGGTTCCAAAATATAGATTTCTTCTTCCACATGGGTGCGTGTCCCTCAGCGTCACTCGGAACAGGTAGTCCGCCGGGACCCTTTCCAAAGATTACGTGTAAATCATTGACCATAGCAAGTACGTGATCACCGATACGCATGGCGGGCTTCTTCCGGTGATCTGCCTCGCCTTTGAAATGCTTGCCTTTCTTTCGACATTGATGGTTGGTCGGAAGAAATCGACGATTGCCCAGGTACACATTCTTCCTGCAGCTTCCCAGGTATATACTTTCGGTGTCAGCTAAACAGTGCGTGCATGCGTGGTATCCCTTGTTTGTCTGTCCTCATGCGTGGTATCCCTTGTTTGTCTGTCCTGAATGGTTACTGAGAGCGGGCCAATCGTGGATGGTCACAAACAGCAACGCCTTTAGGTCAAATTCCTCCTGTTTGTGCTCATCCCACGTACGTACACCGTTTCCATTCCACAGCTGTAAAAGTTCTTCAACTAATGGCCTTAGGTACACATCAATGTCGTTGCCGGGTTGCTTAGGGCCTTGGATGAGAACTGGCATCATAATTAACTTCCACTTCATGCACATCCAAGGAGGAAGGTTATACATACATAGAGTCACGGGCCAGGTGCTGTGATTGCTGCTCTGCTCCCCGAAAGGATTAATGCCATCCGCGCTTAAAGCAAAATATATGTTCCTTGGGTCACTTGCAAACTCATTCCAGTACTTTCTCTCGATTTTTTCCACTGCGACCCGTCAGCGGGTGCTCTCAACTTCCCGTCTTTCTTACGGTCCTCACTGTGCCATCGCATCAACTTGGCATGCTCTCCTTTTCTGAACATACGTTTCAACCGTGGTATTATATGAGCATACCACATCACCTTCGCAAGAACCCTCTTCCTGGGGGCTCGCCATCAACATCACCAGGGTCATCTCGTCTGATCTTATACCATAATGCACCACATACCGGGCATGTGTTCATATCCTTGTACGCACCGCGGTAGAGGATGCAGTCATTAGGGCATGCATGTATTTTCTGCACCTACAATCCTAGAAGGCATACGACCTTCTTTGCTGCGTATGTATTGTCGGGCAATTCGTTATCCTTTGGAAGCTTCTTCTTCAATATTTTCAGTAGCTTCTCAAATCCTTTGTCAGGCACAGCATTCTCTGCCTTCCATTGCAGCAATTCCAGTACGGCACCGAGCTTTGTGTTGCCATCTTTGCAATTGGGGTGCAACCCTTTTTTGTGATCCTCTAACATGCGATCGAACTTCAGCTTCTCCTTTTGACTTTCGCATTGCGTCCTTGCATCGATAATGACCCGGCGGAGATCATCATCATCGGGCACATCGTCTGGTTCCTCTTGATCTTCAGCAGCTTCCCCCATTGCAGCATCATTGGGCACATCATCTGGTTCCTCTTGATCTTCAGCAGCTTCCCCCGTTGCAGCATCACCGTATTCAGGGGGCACATAGTTGTCATCGTCCTCTTCTTCTTCGCCGTCTTCCATCATAACCCCTATTTCTCCGTGCCTCATCCAAACATTATAGTGTGGCATGAAACCATTGTAAAACAGGTGAGTGTGAAGGATTTTCCGGTTAGAGTAAGACTTCGTATTCCCACATTTAGGGCATGGACAACACATAAAACCATTCTGCTTGTTTGCCTCAGCCACTTCGAGAGAATTATGCACGCCCTTAATGTACTCGGAGGTGTGTCTGTCACCGTACATCCATTGCCGGTTCATCTGCGTGCATTATATATAATTAAGTGTGTCAAAAACCATTACAGAACATCATGAATAGATAATTAAGTGACCAAATTAATAGAAGTTCATCATCACATTAAAACCAAAGTACATACATAGTTCTCATCTAACAACATAAAGCTCTCCAGAGCATCTAAGTTAATTAAACCATACATTGAAACTATATAAAACATTTCAATGCGAAAACAAATGCGGTCATAATCGCAACCAAGGTAACAATTGATCCAACGGCATAATGATACCAAGCCTCGGTATGAATGGCATATTTTCTAATCTTTCTAATCTTCAAGCGCATTGCATCCATCATGATCTTGTGATCATGGACGATATCCGCAACATGCAACTCCAATATCATCTTCTCCTCCTCAATTTTTTTTATTTTTTCCTTCAAGAAATTGTTTTCTTCTTCAACTAAATTTAACCTCTCGACAATAGGGTCGGTTGGAATTTCCGGTTCACATACCTCCTAGATAAATAAAATCTATGTCATGTTGGTCGGCATAATTTTCATAAACAATAAATGAAGCAATAGTTATAAAGATAATATATACCACATCCGAATCATAGACAGGACGAGGGCCGACGGGGACGGATACCAAAACCATCGCACTATATAATAACAAGCAATAAAATAGTAAGAAAATTAGACAAGTATCTATCTAAAGCAAGAATTCTTTTTCTTTCAGAGAGAAGATAAGAACAAGAGGCTCACCACGGTGGTGCCGGCGACGAGATCGGCGCGGGCGATCGACTACAGTGAAGACGGGGACGGGGCGTGACGGGCCGCTAATATAAACCTAGACAAATCTCGGGAAAAATGGAGTTCGGAGGTCGTGCTTCGAGAGGAGAAAGCTTAACTAGTGTGGCTCGGTCATTTCCTCGAACACCTCATGTGCATAGGAGGTGAGCTAGAGCACCACAAAGCCCTCCCCTCCCCGGCCAGAGAAAAACAGAGCAGTGGAGTGCTCTGCTCGCGGGCGAGGGGTATATATAGGCACCTCAATGGTCCCGGTTCGTGGCACGAACCGGGACTAAAGAGCAGCCTATTGTCCCGGTTCAAGCCACCAACCGGGACCAAAAGGTCCAGACAAACCAGGACCAATGGCCCACGTGGCCCGGCCGGCCCTCTGGGCTCACGAACCAGGACTAATGGGCTGACCCGGCCTGAACCAAAGCCCTCTTTTCTACTAGCGTCCTTGCGTCCGGGTTTATTAGGCCTCAGAACATCACAAGCATGTCCGTCTTTTAAAGGCCTCACTTTGGAAAGGTGCATGCATGCAATCACTTTATTGGTTACATTGAGAGCCATTGTTGTTGGTGCCATGGTCGGGGCGTTAATACATTGCATGCATGCTTTTTCATTGTCTGCATGCGTGAGCTAGCATGTGAGAGAGTGCATTGACATTGGAATGGAAGAATTAATATGAGCAAATTACTATATGCCTTGGTCCAAGTGAAGTGGTCTTTAAAGTCTATGGCAGTGTCCAAAAGGATCTTATACTCCCTCCGTTTCGTTTTATCTGCATATAAGATTTGGTCAAAGTCAAATATTGTTAACTTTGACTAAGTTTATAGAAAAAAAATATCGAGATTCACAATATGAAATCAATATTGTAAGATGCATCACGAACTTATTTTTCATACCATATAGCTTTACTCTTGTAGATGTTGATATTTTTCCTTACAAAGTTGGTCAAACTTTACAAAGTTTGACTTTGACCAAATCTTATACGCAGACTAAAAAGAAACGGAGGGGGTATTAAGTTACAGAGGGAGCATCATTTATTTTCCTTTCACATGTTGTGCCATGTTTGCATACTACTATTGTTTCATCATGCTCTCATGCTTGTGCGTTGGGTAGCTTAACCTAGCACATGTTGTTTACTGAAGCTGTTAGCATAACCACAACTAGACTGGATTATTATTCCCTTTGCCAATCTTGAAATCTATTGTGTCATTGGTTAGTTTGTCATCAATTTCAGAAATATATTTGATATATTTTGCTTGTGCGGAATGTTGTTCTGATGCAGGAGTGGGAGTGTCATACACTACAAATCATTAAGGGAGACTTACAACTGATTGCTTACCAATCTCCAAACTGAGATGAATATTTTTTCACTTTTGCTTTGGCAAAAATGTTTGGCCGCAAAAGAAAAGTCTTTTGGCATGGTAGTTGAGTTTGCTTGGCCGTTGCAGATTTGAATCAAATGGTGGTCTATTTTCATGGGCTGTTTTTGCAATGGAATGTTGCTGTTCAGAACTAACTCTGTTTCACTCTTGAGTAATGTAGCGGTAGAATTGACGCTGTGATTGAGAACTATAGTTTCTGGCCAGGCCAGTTCAGGCCTAGGTAAACAGCTTCAAATTATGGTTTGCATACAGAAATTAAGCAAGGGTAAACGGCTTCTAGCCAAGTATTTTTGTAGTGATTATTATCTTTGCAGCCTTCTGTAGCCCGTCAGTGCTCTGCTTGTGTAGTCTTGTGTTAGGCACAAGGAGCCATGCATGTGCGTACTATACTTTTCCAATATCTTACACTTCTTGATACACCTATTTAGCATTTGCCAGTCTTTTCTCAGACCTTCATGGGTCATTATTCCATTGGACTGGGTCTAGCCTTTGCCATGCAGTTGCCGTCGCCCAACTACAAAGCCATTCATGATATTTTTCCAATTAAACCATATGGTCACTTGCATGCAAGTAGCTCTACTATGTCACACAATCTTTGTTGCGTACTCACATGAAAAAGAAATGATAATGGCTCCTGAATGCATGCTTAACAGCTAACACATATCGCATGCATGCTTGCCTGGATGTAAAATGATCCTAACAAAGACTGCAGTATATATAAGTCAGGCCTATATATATGTACTCGATCACCAGACTTGCCTAGGCTAGGATACAAAAGTGAGGTTTACTTTATATGAGAGGTTTCAAATTTATTCTATGATGTCTTCCATTTCTATCAATCTGTTTGAAATATTGGAGGAAAACAGAAAAACACGGTAGATCTTTTGCCTTGGTGTCTTTCTTCAACAAGGGTGTATATTGTTGAATTGTTCTTTGTGGGTTGCAAAGCCTTTGTGGCACCCCCACTAACGACCCCATTACCGATTACATACGGTGAGTAATTGACGAAAAGTCCAAAACTCTAGTGCGTATAACAGTTTGGTGGTCACATATTGCCAAAGCTGAATGTCACAATCAAGTCATCACCTCTTCATCTTCGGACTTCCTTTGTTCTTTTCCAGAGGGGAACACTACCGATTTTTTTACAACAGTATGTAGGAAGAGGGGTATAGAAAATCATAAAAGGAGACTCAAAGCGGATTGCTTAGCCAATTGCCAAACTGATATGAATACTTTTTCCCTTTTGCTTTGGCAAAAATGTCTGGCCGCAGAAGGAAAGCCTTTTGGCGTGGTGAGGTGTGTTTTGCTTGGCTGTTGTGGATTTGAATCGAATGGCGGTCTATTTCTTAAGCTGTTTTAGCAATGTAATGTTGCTGTTCAGAACTGACTCTGTTTCACTCTGACTAATGCAGCAGTAGGAAATTACTGACGGTGTGATTGAGAATTATAGTTTCTTTGCGGGGTCATGATAAACGCCTTCAGTTTATGGTTTGCATACAGAAATTAAGAAGGGGTAAACGGCTTCTTGTCAAGGATTTCTGTAGTGTTTAGTATCTTTACAGAGTCATATAGCCAGTCAGTGCTCTGTTTCTAGAGTATTGTTTGTGATGCTCCACAAACTCGCCATCACCGCCGCCCTGGGCAGCTAGTTGATGTTAGGCCATATCTATCCTTGTTTCTTCAATTAATTAACCTGAAGCACGTGCTTCTCTGTTGGTAGCATCCACTTCTGTAGAGTAGATCAGATTACATGCATGCACGTGGACACTGTTTCTAGTCAACTGTAGTCTAGCTATAGTTGCTTGCTAACCTGACTATTTCTCTTACCATGCTGCTTTCCTGTGGACATCTAACATTTTTAAGAAGTTGCTCCCCACTTCTACCTATTCTCTCACCATACACATCATCCACATCAGCTTTAGGTCACATCATCAATCAGTTTGCAAAATCAGGCAATCACTACGGTCCCATTATCTTAACGTGCACACTGTTTACGTTATCATCGTGCCACGTAAGCTTTAACAGACAACGGTGGAAAAAGTCCGACTTTTGCCCTCCCGCAGGGCCGCCCTCATCCAGCATAGGGCAACCCAATCTGCCCGCTTTCCAAGCGCACGACCGCCGGTTCTCCCGCATAGGCGATCCCAATTCCCAACCCGGCCCGACACCGCTTGAGCGCCGCCCTTCCTCCTCCTCCCGCTGCGCGCTGCGCCGACGGTGACCACGCCTCCACCGTGCCCAACATGCGTGCCGCCGCTCCTGTACGCCCCCTCCTCCGCCCGGCCAAATCCCGCCGCCATCTCCAGGCCAGCGCCTCTGCTCACCGCGCCATGTCCACCCCTCGCGCTTGCGCGCGCCGCCCGTCCACCACCACACGCTGCCGCCATCCGCCGTCTGTTTTGGTCGACCGGCGGCTGTCGGACGCCGGTACGACGTCTCCTAGGCGCGGTTCCATACTTCCATTGCTGCTGCCCCAGGTCGTCAAGGAGCAAGACGAATCGGGCTGGCGCACCCATTTGTCTGCTCCGAGCCTCTAGGCGTTGTTGCGACACAGGCCGTCCGTCGTTTGGTCACCGACGACCCAGAATGTCAGATTGTGGACAAGTCAGCATGCCATTTTTAGCAATAATCAAGCATGCCTTCTCACGTTCTCTGCAACGCTTCCTCCAAGCATCCCCAAATTCGTCGTTTGTTCTTCTCTTCACAACAAGCAGCTCATCCGGTCATCAACCGTTGCAATCGCAAGGTAATGGCCTGACACAGGCGCATAGATGTCATACTAGGTGAGTACCTCTCTGGTCGCATCCTCCTCTACTCTGCTCAAACTGTTTGGACAACCACGGTAACCTCCTAAACGGCATCGTCCTCTGTCTGAATCCCGCCACGTCAGAGCGATTAGTATTTCTTGATTTCAGTCAGTTGTCGAGCCTATCTGGCTACCCAAGCATACACCAATACTACCGTCAAGCATACACCAATATTGCAGTCTAAGTTATACTGCGATTACTAGGAGTCGTCCCTCTTCAGGTAAAAATTGTATATCTTTGTAACCTTCATCTGCTGGTGGATGATTGGCAATGTATTATGTATTTAGATGTATGATTCTCAATTATAAGTGAACCTCTGCAATAGTATTTTTCCCCCGTGAGAGCAAAGATCAATTTTTACACTGCAACAAAACTTAACTTTCTCCATGCCCTTTCTGTTTTCAGATTTTGCAGAGAGGGGAAACAGAGCATGTTGAATGGAGATTGCCGATGAAATAGGTCAAAGAAAATTTCATCCAAGATTTATTTATTAATGGATGGGTTGTCCTATATACTAGAGATGGTGAGTCTGATTTTCCTAAGAAGTTATCCGGCAGTGTTGTGATATCTTTCAAATGTCCATTCAAGTACTTGATGAATAGGTATTGCACCATATTTGAGGGTAAGTTCGCCTATATCCATGACTAAGCATTCTTCATTTTAGTACTATTGAACTATGTATTTATTTCGCTTAGTTTCTCTTTGCAAATTTTTATCAAACTACCTGATGGGTGTATGTTTCATAATGCCTATGTTGTTTGTTGTAAGACAAACACTTGAGCATTGTAAGAGAATGTTGATATGATTTCTCCTATTTTATAGATCTTTTTTATCAGACATATTTCTTTGTTTCAATGTAATACTCTTAAACATAGAGATCTTATATATTTAAACAAGTATTATTTCTTTATTTTGCCGTTGCATGATCTATTTCTGCCCATTTGAACTTGCCTCACTAAAAAAAGTCTATCTCTGTCCATTTGAACTTGCTTATGCACAACTCAAGTTCCCGCCGCAACGCGCGGGGAATCTTCTAGTTATGTAAATGGAGTGTTGTACAAGTGCTTTGGCAAGAGGTTGGTTATCCTTGCCATGTGATCAAGAGAAGGAAAGTGTTTTTTGGTGCCGCTGACACTGGAAGAGAAAGGTTTGCCTGGTAAAGGTGAGGAAGAGAAAGGTGAGCAATCAGTCTTGATTCACTGTCATGGATTTGAGCTCTTTCAAAAGTGGCCTGAATGTTGAGCACAAGACTGTCCCAAGAGCCATGCATTTGTGTATTATACGTTTCCAATAACTCACGCTTCTTTATTTTTTGACGTTAATATCTTACGCTTCTTGGTACAGCTATTTAGCATTTGCCTGTCTACTGTAAGACCTGAGTGGGTCATGCATTATAATGCTGGACTGGGTCTACTCTTTGTCATGCAGTTGTCATCGCCAAACTACAAAGTTATTCACGATTTTTTTTCCATTAAACCATGTGCTCACTTGTATCCATGTAACTCTACTATGCCACACAGTTTTTGTTGTGTACTCACATGATAAACAAATGATAACGGCACCCATGCTTAACAGTTGACACCTTTTACGTGCTTACCTGAATGTAAAAAGATCCTAACAAAGACTGCGGTACATGTAAGTCAGGCCTATATATATGTACTCGATCACCTGAATTGCCTTAGCGAGGATGCACAAGTGAGTGTTATATGAGAGGTTTTTCAAATTTATTTTATGCTCTATTCCGTTTCTATCAATCTGTTTGAAATATTGGAAGAAAACAAAAAAAGAAAGTAGTAAATCTGTAGCTTCACTTCCATCGCTCCCCTTCCTACATCATACGTCTTCCATGGAAACACCTGCAGAGAAAAAAGTTGAATCCAGCCCATAGACCGAACCAAAAAAACTCAACCGCTGCCATGCTTCTCCTCTGGTCGGTGGTATGCCCATCATATGATCAACTCCTCCCGTCTCGCCTCTCCCTCACCATTGATTTGGCCGCCCATCTCACAGCCATGGGCATCCTAATCACACGCACTCCCCTTTTCTCGAGGTCGCCGCCCCAGCTTGCTAACATGGTAATCCCGGTCACGCCGCGCCCCCCTGCTGTCCTGGCCAAAACACAAAGAAAAATAGTTCACCAGGACTTGAGATTAACCTGGAATTGCCCAGGTGAGCCTGCATCTTTGCAACTGGGTGCCACAAAATCTGCTGTTCATGTCCTTCCTTGTGCGTGTGTGTGTGTCTCCTGAGCAACCCAGCAATTATCTATTATATTGTCATCAATAAATGTCTGAAATTAGTCATGCTATTTAAGTTGGTTACTCTTCTGGACAAATGAAGTCAGTGCTAGGTAATCGGCTTTTGTGATTGACGATTTGGTGCATTCACAATCCAGCTTCAGTCGATGGTTTGCATGCCGGAATTAAGCAGCAGTGCTCTTCTTCTCAAAGATTTAGTTACTAGTGTTTTTCTTATGTCTATTTAAAGAACAACCTCCTGTAGTCAGTCAGTTAGTCGGTGCTCTGCTTCTATAGCCCTGTTTCTCTGCTTTTAAGTATTGTCTTGTTTGTAATGCTCCACAAATTAGCCATCGCCATTACAAACAAGACAATACTTCTATTGCCATCTCCAGCGGCAGCTTCCCACAGTGACGGTGATGCCTGAACTAGCGGCTAAGTTACATCAGACTCGGTATGATTGAGATTTATAGTTTGATTACTTGTGGCTTTATAGTATTGTCTTGTTTGTAATGCTCCACAAATTAGCCATCGCCGTCACTGTGGGAAGCTGCCGCTGGAGACGGCCACCCAAGAGGAGAGCTCTGTTTTGCTGCTTTATATGCCAGGACTAGCAGCTACTTAACGTCAGCCTGTCACATGTTTGTTCAATTAATTGACCTGAACAACAGCACTGTCAGCTGCTGTTTAACCACCTTTTCGTCTGTTTAGGATCAACTTTTGTAGAGTTAACTAGCATGATACTGTTTAGTTAATTACCACGATAGACTGGATTAATCATATTATTGGTTATAAGTATGTCATCGATGTCTGAAATACACTTGATCCGTTTGGGGTGTCTGGAATGTTTGTCCTAATGATGCAGGAAAGGTGAATTGCACATTATTAGTTATAAGTTAGTTGATTCTCATTTCACATTTTTTTTCTAGAACACACATTCAAATGTGTGTACTTGTGTACTAGAATAAAGCGCCAACATGACGCAATAGTATAGAGAAGCTCAGCCAAAAAAAAAAGACAGCAAAGACTAAATAATACTGAAGAATAAAGGAAACAGCAAGCTACTCTACTGAACTTGGACATTTCACACATGTCCAAGTTATTCTACTACTTGGACTTGGACTACTCTCTGCTCTTACTTTGTAGTAGAGTGATGGCACAAATGACTACAACTAACATAACAAGTAATCAGAACTATATCCAAGTAGAATCGCCACGTGATTTGACAGTCTAGCCCCTTGGTAGTGTTCGCTTCCAGTAGCTGCGCGGCAGGATGAGGATCATCGACGTCAAACCCCTTTGAGAGGGTTGAGGGGAAGATTGTGGATTAAACCTTGTCTCCGGGCTGCTGTAGATAAGGGGAAGCATTGTGGAAATAACAAGTTACTTCTATCAAAATATTCACAGCTAGTGTGACCAAGCAGCAACATAAGCCAAAATAAGAGGCTATCTCTTACAGCTTGCAAGGATAGGACTAGTAACTCCGGTGTAAATCACTCCATCAGCTTCAAGAAGCACAATAGTAGTACTACACTACTACTACAGACTCTTCCTTGCACAGACCGCACTATATATGTAGTTAGCTCCTGAAACATCCTCTGCTAGCTGCTCACTCTTTAGTCCCCAAGCACTTCTGGGTCAGTCGAGACCACTACTCATAGTTCGACGCACACGGAGACACGGCCAGTTGATGGCCACAGGTGCCTGTCGCACCTGTTGAATATCTTTGTACTCATCGGATTACAAAGCACATGGGGTACATAGGTATTTATATCAGTTAACCCAGCTAACATCAAATCCTAATCGGTGACTGCTCCTAGTCCGACCCGAATAGGACTACTCTATCGTGGTTAATTCGAACGTGAGGGCTGTCAATCACACTCTGGTTTGAAGTTTACAAATCAGCATAGGTATAAATTAAATAAAATGCCACCACAAGCCTTTAGTTTTCCTCCAATATTCTAGATAAGCTGAAGCTGGATAAACACAGTCAAGGCAGGGGTGCATTTATATAGGGCACTTCTATATACGTCTCGTCTTTGTTCGCTCTTTTCATGATAATGGAATGGGAGCATGCGACATGTGTTGATCAAGCCATTTAGGAAGCATTCCTTGCGTTTTTCAAGCGATTATGTTGTTGCAACTAACACAACATGCAAATTAAGCTCTTTGCGCAAATTATTTTCATTAGTCAACATATTATTCAATAGCAATTCAGCTTGATCAATAGTTTTTTCCTGAAAACACAACCATCACAACTATCCAGGTGGTCTGTAGAAGCATCAGTTAGTCCATTATAAAAGATATCAAGTATTTCATTTTTCTCGAGAGGATGATCAGGGAAAGCATTAAGTAATTGGAGAAGCCTCCCCCAAGCTTGTGGGAGACTTTCTTCTTCAATTTGCGCAAACTTATATATTTCCCTTAAAGCAGCTTGTTTCTTATGAGCGGGGAAATATTTAGCAGAAAAGTAATAAATCATATCCTGGGGACTACGCACACAACCAAGATCAAGAGAATTAAACCATGTTTTAGCATCACCCTTTAATGAGAATGTAAATAACTTAAGGATGTAGTAGTAGCGAGTTTTCTCATCATTAGTGAATAGGGTGGCTATATCATTTAATTTAGTAAGATGTGCCACAACAGTTTGAGATTCATAGCCATAAAAAGGATCAGATTCAACCAACGTAATTATCTCAGGGTCGACAGAGAAATCATAATCCCTATCTGAAATACAGATAGGTGAGGTGGCAAAAGCAGGGTCATATTTCATTCTAGCATTCAAAGATTTTTCTTTTAGCTTAGCTAATAATTTCTTAAGATCATATCTATCATTGCAAGCTAAAAAGTCTCTAGCAGTTTCTTCATCCATAACATAACCCTCAGGCACAACAGGCAATTCATATCTAGGGGGAGAATCTTCATCATCACTTTCATCAATATTATCAGTTTCAATAATTTCATTCTCTCTAGCCCTAGCAAGTTGTTCATCAAGAAATTTAACTAATGGCACAGTAGTATAAAGCATAGAAGTAGTTTCATCATAAGCATCATGCATAGCAGAAGTGGCATCATCAATAACATGCGACATATCAGAATTAATAGCAGAAGCAGGTTTAGGTGCCGCAAGTTTACTGAAAACAGATGATGAATCAAGTGCAGAGTTAGATGGCAGTTCCTTACCTCCCCTCGTAGTTGAGGGAAAAATCTTAGTTCTTTCGTCTTTCAAGTTCCTCATAATGATCAGCAGATATAAATCCCAAGTGACTCAAAGAATAGAGCTATGCTCCCCGGCAACGGCGCCAGAAAATAGTCTGGATAACCCACAAGTATAGGGGATCGCAACAGTTTTCGAGGCTAGAGTATTCAACCCAAATTTATTGATTCGATACAAAATATTCTCAAGTATTAGCAGTTGAGTTGTCAATTCAACCACACCTGGATAACATAATATCTGCAGCAAAGTATTTAGTAGCAACGTAGTATGGAAGTAACGGTAACGGTAGCAAAAGTAACAATAGCAGTTCTGTAGTAATTGTAACAGTGGCAACGGTAAAGTAACTAAGCAAAGAGCAATATTTGAAAAGCTCGTAGTCATTGGATCAGTGATGGATAATTATGTCGGATGCGATTCCTCATGCAATAGTTATAACATAGGGTGACACAGAACTAGCTCCAATTCATCAATGTAATGTAGGAATGCATTCCGAATATAGTCATACATGCTTATGGAAAAGAACTTGCATGCCATCTTTTGTCCTACCCTCCGGTGGCAGCGGGGTCCTATTGGAAACTAAGGGATATTAAGGCCTCATTTTAATAGAGTACCAGACCAAAGCATTAGCACTTAGTGAATACATGAACTCGTCAAACTACGGTCATCACCGGGTGTGGTCCCGATTATTGTCACTTCGGGGTTGCCGGATCATAACACATAGTAGGTGACTATTGACTTGCAAGATAGGATCAAGAACTCACATATATTCATGAAAACATGATAGGTTCAGATCTGAAATCATGGCACTCATGCCCTAGTGACAAGCATTAAGCATAGCAAAGTCATAGCAACATCAATCTCAGAACATAGTGGATACTAGGGATCAAACCCTAACAAAACTAACAAGATTACATGGTAAATCTCATCAAACCCATCACCGTCCAGCACGCCTACGATGGAATTACTCAGGCACGGCGCTGAGAATCATGAAATTGGTGATGGAGGATGGTTGATGATGATAACAGCGAAGGATTACCCTCTCTGGAGCCCCGAACGGACTCCAGATCAGCCCTCCCAAGACAGATTAGGGCTTGGCGGCGGCTCCGTATCGTAAAACACGATGAATCCTTCTCTCCTATTTTTTTCTCCCCGAACGTGAATATATAGAGTTGGAGTTGAGGTCGGTGGAGCACTAGGGGGCCCACGAGGCAGGGAGGCGCGCCCAGGGGGTAGGGTGCGCCCCCCATCCTCGTGGACAGGGTGTGGGCCCCCTGGCCTTGATTCTTTCGCCAGTATGTTTTATTAATTCCAAACATATTCTCCGTAGAGTTTTAGGTCATTCTGAGAACTTTTATTTCTGCACACAAAAAACACCATGGTAGTTCTGCTGAAAACAACGTCAATCCGGGTTAGTTCCATTCAAATCATGCAAGTTAGAGTCCAAAACTAGGGCAAAAGTGTTTGGAAAAGTAGATACGATGGAGACGTATCAGGGAGCTGGTGGTGATTCGGGTTTACGGGCTGGCTGATCACTCGCGATCGGCCGAGTTTTTGGGCGAATTGCAATCGAAGATGCTCTCGGTGAGCTCTTTGCTTATTCCTCTAGTAGTTGGGGGGCCCTTAATCTAATATGCTCGGGAGAGGACAAAAACAACTGCAATATTAACTGGCCAAGGGTGTCCATGTTTAAAAATGCCATCGCCTCCATGGCTCTTAGGGAGGTGTCCAGGTCTGGGGCCCGCTACACGTGGATGAACAAGCAACTGGCCACGGTGCGATGTGTGCTAGACAGGGTGTTCATCTCTCCCGATTGGGAGTTGATATATCCTTTGTGCTCGCTTGTCGCTGACACCAGGATTGGGTCGGATCACTACCGCTCATACTTTCCTCATAGGAGGAAAAGGGTGCGTCGAAACCCTAGGTTTTTCTTCGAGACGGCTTGGTTCGAAAACCCAGACTTTGACTCCATCTCAGGGTGAAGTGGAACGCCTGTGTTAGCCAGGTTGGTAACCAGCGGGGCCTGGTTGTTTTCTGGACTGTGGTGGGGAGCGTCCTTCGGGCCAGTCTTAAGGGCTGGGGGGCCAACTGTTGGGAAAGTAGTAATTTAAAAATTTTCCTACACACACGCAAGATCACGGTGATGCATAGTAACGAGAGGGGAGAGTGTAGTCCATGTACCCTCGTAGACCGTAAGTGGAAGCGTTATGACAACACGGTCACGATCGACCGATCCTAGTACCGAACGTACGACACCTCCACGATCTGCACACGTTCAGCTCGGCGACGTCCCACGAACTCACGATCCAGTAGAGCTTCGAGGGAGAGCTTCGTCAGCACGACGGCGTGATGATGGTGATGATGAAGCTACCGGCGCAGGGCTTCGCCTAAGCACTACGATGATAAGACCGAGGTGGATTATGGTGGAGGGAGGCACCGCGCACGGCTAAGAGATCAATGATCAACTTGTGTGTCTATGGGGTGCCCCTGGCCATGTATACAAAGGATGGAGGGAGGAGGAGGCTGCCCAAAGTGTGGAGTCCTACTAGGACTCCCTAGTCCTAGTAGGATTCTACCTCCCACATGGAATAGAAAAAGGGAAGGGAGAAGGAGAAGGAAGGAAGGGGGCGCCCCCTTTCCCTAGTCCAAGTCGGACCAGTCCATGAGGAAGGGGCACGGCCACCCTTGAGGTCTTTCTCTCCTTTCCCGTATGGCCCATTAAGGCCCAATACAAATTCTCGTAACTCTTCGGTACTCCAAAAAATACCCAAATCACTCTGAACCTTTACGATGTCCGAATATAGCCTTCCAATATATCAATCTTTATGTCTCGACCATTTCAAGACTCCTCGTCATGTTCCCGATCTCATCCGCGACTCCGAACAAACTTCGGTGATCAAATCACATAACTCATAATTAAAATTGTCACAGAACGTTAAGCGTGCTGACCCTACGGATTCGAGAACTATGTAGACATGGCCGAGACTCATCTCTGGTCAATAATCAATAGCGGAACCTGGATGCTCATATTGGCTCCTACATATTCTATGAAGATCTTCATCGGTCAAACCGCATAACAACATACGTTGTTCCCTTTGTCATCGGTATGTTACTTGCCCGAGATTCGATCGTCGGTATCCTCGTACTTAGTTCAATCTTGTTACCAGCAAGTCTCTTTACTCGTTCCATAATGCATCGTCCCGCAACTAACTCATTAGTCACAGTGCTTGCAAGGCTTATAGTGATGTGCATTATCGAGAGGGCCCAGAGATACCTCTCCGATACACGGAGTGACAAATCCTAATCTCGATCTATACCAACTCAACAAACACCATCGGAGACACCAATAGAGCATCTTTATAATCACCCAGTTACGTTGTGACGTTTGATAGCACACAAGGTGTTCCTCCGGTATTCGGTAGTTGCATAATCTCATAGTTTGAGGAACATGTATAACTCATGAAGAAAGTAGTAGAAATGAAACTGTAACGATCATAATGCAAAGATAACGAATGGGTCTTGTCCATCACATCATTCTCCTAGTGATGTGACCCCGTTCATCAAATGACAACACATGTCTATGGTTAGGAAACATAACAATCTTTAATAAACAAGCTAGTCAAGTAGAGGCATACTAGGGACACTTTGTTTTGTCTATGTGTTCACACATGTACTAAGTTCCGATTAATACAATTCTAGCATGAATAATAAACATTTATCTTGAAATGAGGAAATAAATAATAACTTTATTATTGCCTCTAGGGAATATTTCCTTCAGTCTTCCACTTGCACTAGAGTCAATAATCTAGTTCACATCGCCATGTGATTTAACACCAATGGTTCACATCACCATGCGATTAACACCCATAGTTAATATCGCCATGTGACCAACACTCAAAGGGTTTACTAGAGCCAGTAATCTTAGTTCACATCGCCATGTGAGTACTAAGGTGTGATCATATTTTGCTTGTGAGAGAAGTTTAGTCAATGGGTCTGCCATATTCAGATCTGTATGTATTTTGCAAATTTCTATGTCAACAATGCTCTGCACGGAGCTACTCTAGCTAATTTCTCCCACTTTCAATGTGTATACAGATTGAGACTTAGAGTCATCTAGATCAGTGTCAAAACTTGCATCGACGTAACCCTTTACGACGAACCTTTTGTCACCTCCATAATCGAGAAACATATCCTTATTCCACTAAGGATAATTTTGACCGCTGTCCAGTGATCTACTCCTAGATCACTATTGTACTCCCTTGCCAAACTCAGTGTAGGGTACACAACATGGCATACTTTATAGAACCTATGGCTGAGACATAGGGAATGACTTTCATTCTCTTTCTATCTTCTATCGTGGTCGGGCTTTGAGTCTTACTCAATTTCACACCTTGCAATACAGGCTAGAACTCCTTCTTTAACTGTTCCATTTTGAACTACTTCAAAAATTTGTCAAGGTAGGTACTCATTGAAAAAACTTATCAAGCGTCTTGATCTATCTCTATAGATCTTGATGCTCAATATGTAAGCATCTTCATCGAGGTCTTTCTTTGAAAAAATCCATTCAAACACTCATTTTATGCTTTCTAGGAAATTCTACATCATTTACGATCAACAATATGTCATTCACATATACTTATCAGAAAGGTTGTAGTGCTCCCACTCACTTTCTTGCAAATACATGCTTCATCGCAAGTCTGTACAAAACTGTATGCTTTGATCAACTCAGCAAAGCGTATATTCCAACTCTGAGATGCTTTGCACCAGTCCATGGATGGATTGCTGGAGCTTGCACATTTTGTTAGCACCATTAGGATCGACAAAACCTTCTGGTTGCATCATATACAACTCTTCTTTAAGAAATCCATTAAGGAATGTAGTTTTTACATCCATTTGCCAGATTTCATAACATGTGGCAATTTGCTAACATGATTCGGATAGACTTAAGCATCGCTACCAGTGAGAAAATCTCATCGTAGTCACCACCTTGAACTTTGTCAAAAACCTTTTTCGACAAGTCTAGCTTTGTAGATAGTAACACTACTATCAACATCCGTCTTCCTCTTGAAGATCCATTTATTTTCTATGGCTTGCCGATCATCGGGCAAGTCAAGAAAACTCCACACTTTGTTCTCATACATGGATCCCATCTCAGATTTCATCGCCTCAAGCCATTTCGCGGAATCTGGGCTCATCATCGCTTCCTCATAGTTCGTACGTTCGTCATGGTCAAGTAACAGGAACTCCAGAATAGGATTACCGTACCACTCTGGTGCGGATGTTACTCTAGTTGACCTACGAGGTTCAGTAGTAACTTGATATGAAGTTTCATGAACATCATCATTAGCTTCCTCACTGACTGGTGTAGGAATCACTAGAACTGATTTCTGTGATGTACTACTTTCCAATTCGGGAGAAGGTACAATTACCTCATCAAGTTCTACTTTCCTCCCACTCACTTCTTTCGAGAGAAACTCCTTCTCTAGAAAGGATCCATTCTTAGCAACGAATATCTTGCCTTCAGATCTGTGATAGAAGGTGTACCCAACTGTTATTTTTGGGTATCCTATGAAGACGCACTTCTCCGATTTGGGTTTGATCTTATCAGGATGAAATTTTTTCACATAAGCAACGCAACCCCAAACTTTAAGAAACGACAACTTAGGTTTCTTGCTAAACCACAGTTCATACGGTGTCGTCTCAACGGATTTAGATGGTGCCCTTTTTAACGTGAATGCAGTTGTCCCTAATGCATAACCCCAAAATGATAGTGGTAAATCGGTAAGAAACATCATAGATCACACCATATCTAATAAAGTGCGGTTACGACGTTCATACACACCATTACGCTGTGGTGTTCCAGGTGGCGTGAGTTGTGAAACTATTTCACATTGTTTCAAATGAAGACCAAACTCGTAACTCAAATATTCTCCTCCACAATCAAATCGTAGAAACTTTATTTTCTTGTTACGATGATTTTCCACTTCACTCTGAAATTATTTGAACTTTTCAAATGTTTTAGACTTATGCTTCATCAAGTAGATATACCCATATCTGCTCAAATCATCAGTGAAGGTCAGAAAATAACGATACCCGCCGTGAACATCAACACTCATCGGATCGCATACATCAGTATGTTTTATTTCCAACAAATCTCTTGCTCGCTCCATTGTTCCGGAGAACGGAGTCTTAGTCATCTTGCCCATGAGGCATGTTTCGCAAGCATCAAGTGATTCATAATCAAGTGATTCGAAAATCCCATCAGCATGGAGTTTCTTCATGTGATTTACACCAATATGACCTAAACGGCAGTGCCACAAATAAGTTGCACTATCATTATTAACTTTGCATCTTTTGGCTTCAATATTATGAATATGTGTATCACTACGATCGAGATTCAATAAACCATTTATATTGAGTGTATGACCATAGAAGGTTTTATACATGTAAATACAACAACAATTATTCTTTGACTTAAATGAATAACCGTATTGCAATAAACATGATCCAATCATATTCATGCTCAACACAAACACCAAATAACATTTATTTAGGTTCAACACTAATCCCGAAGGTAAAGAGAGTTTGCGATGGTGATCTTATCAACCTTGGAATCACTTCCAACACACATCATCACCTTGCTCTTAACTAGTCTATGTTTATTTTGCAACTCCCCTTTCGAGTTACTACTCTTAGCAACTGAACCAATATCAAATACCGAGGGGTTGCTATAAACACTAGTAAAGTACACATCAATAACATGTATATCCAATATACCTTTGTTCACTTGACATCCTTCTTATCCGCCAAGTATCTAGGGCAGTTCCACTTCCCGTGACCATTTCCTTTGCAATAGAAACACTCAGTTCCAGGCTTGGGTCTAGCTTTGAGCTTCTTCATGGGAGCAGCACCTTGCTTGTTATTCTTCTTTGATGTTCCTCTTTCTTTCCCTTTGCCCTTTTCTTGAAACTAGTGGTCTTGCTAACCATCAACACTTGATTTATTTCTTGATTTCTACCTTCGCCGATTTCAGCATCACGAAGAGCATGGTAATTACTTTTGTCATCCCTTGCATATTATAGTTCATCACGAAGTTCTAGTAACTTGGTGATAGTGACTAGAGAACTCTTTCATTCACTTTCTTATTAGGAAGATTAACTCCCACTTGATTTAATTGATTGTAGTACTCAGACATTATGAGAACATGCTCACTCGTTGAGCTATTCTCCATCTTGTAGGCAAAGTACTGTCAGAGGTCTCATACCTCTTCACACGGGCATGAGTATGAGATACCCATTTCAACTCTTGGAACATCTTATATGCTCTGTGGCATTCAAAACATTTTTTAAGTCCTGGTTCTAAGCTGTAAAGCATGGTGCACTTAACTATCAAGTAATCATCATACCGAGCTTGTCAAGACGTTCATAATGTCTGTATCTGCTCCTGCAATAGTTCTGTCACCTAGCAGTGCATTAACGACATAATTTTTCTGTGCAGCAATGAGGATAATCATCAGATCACGGACCTAGTCCGCATCATTGCTACTAAAATCTTTCAACTTGGTTTTCTCTAGGAACATATCATAAATAAAACGGGGAGCTACATCGCGCGCTATTGATCTACAACATAGTTATGCAAATACTATCAGGCACTAAGTTCATGATAAATTAAAGTTCAATTAATAAAATTACTTAAGAACTCCCACTTAGATAGACATCCCTCTAGTCATCTAAATGATCACGTGATCCAAATCAACTAAACCATGTTCGATCATCACGTGAGATGGAGTAGTTTTCAATGGTGAACATCACTATGTTGATCATATCTACTATATGATTCACGTTCGATGTTTCGGTCTCCAGTGTCCCGAGGCTATATCTGCATATGCTAGGCTCGTCAAGTTTAACCCGAGTATTCTGCGTGTGCAAAACTGGCTTGGACCCATTGTATGTGGACGTAGAGCTTATCACACCCGATCATCATGTGGTATCTCAACACGAAAAACTGTCGCAACGGTGCATACTCAGGGAGAACACTTATACCTTGAAATTTTAGTAAGGGATAATCTTATAAAGCTACCGCCGAACTAAGCAAAATAAGATGTATAAAAGATAAACATCACATGCAATCAAAATATGTGACATGATATGTCCATCATCATCTTGTGCCTTTGATCTCCATCTCCAAAGCATCGTCATGATCTCCATCGTCACCGGCATGACACCATGATCTCCATCATCTTGATCTATATCAATGTGTTGTCACATGGTCGTCTCGCGAACTATTGCTCTTACAACTATTGCTATCGCATAGCGATAAAGTAAAGCAATTATTTGGCGCTTGCATTTTATGCAATAAAGAGACAACCATAAGGCTTCTTCCAGTTGTGAATAACTTCAACAAAATATGATCATCTCATACAATAACTTATATCTCATCACGTCTGTACCATATCACATCACAACAAGCCCTGCAAAAACAAGTTAGACGTCCTCTACTTTGTTGTTGCAAGTTTTACGTGGCTGCTATGGGCTTAGCAAGAACCATTCTTACCTACGCATCAAAAAACCACAATGATTTTTCATCAAGTATGTGCTATTTTAACCTTCTATAAGGAGCGGGCGTAGCCACACTCGATTCAACTAAAGTTGGAGAAACTGACACCCGCCAGCCACCTGTGTGCAAAGCACGTCGGTAGAACCAGTCTCGCGTAAGCGTACACGTAATGTCGGTCCGGGCCGCTTCATCCAGCAATACCGCTGAATCAAAGTATGACATGCTGATAAGCAGTATGACTATTATCGCCCACAATTCACTTGTGTTCTATTCGTGCATATAACATCTACGCATAAACCTAGCTCGGATGCCACTGTTGGGAACGTAGTAATTTTAAAAATTTCCTACGCACACGCCAGATCATGGTGATGCATAGCAATGAGAGGGGAGAGTGTAGTCCACGTACCCTCTTAGACCGTAAGCGGAAGCTTTATGACAACGTGGTTGATATAGTCGCACGTCTTCACGATCGACCGATCCTAGTACCGAACATACGACACCTCCACAATCTACACACGTTCAGCTCGGTGACGTCCCATGAACTCACGATCTAGTAGAGCTTCGAGGGAGAGATTCATCAACACGATGGCGTGATGATGGTGATGATGAAGCTACCGGCGCAGGGCTTCGCCTAAGCACTACGACGATATGACCGAGATGGATTATGGTGGAGGGGGGCACCACACATGGCTAAGAGATCAATGATCAACTTGTGTGTCTATGGGGTGCCCCCTGGCCACGTATACAAAGGTTGAAGGGAGCAGGATGCCGACCCTCATAGGGCGCGCCCAAAGTGTGGAGTCCTACTAGGACTCCCTAGTCCTAGTAGGATTCCACCTCCCACATGGAATAGGAAAAAGGGAAGGGAGAAGGAGAAGGAAGGAAGGGGGCGCCCCTTTCCCTAGTCCAATTCAGACCAGTCCATGGGGAAGGGGCGCGGCCACCAGGTCTTTCTCTCCTTTCCCGTATGGCCCATTAAGGCATAATACGAATTCCCGTAACTCTCCCGTACTCCGAAAAATACCCGAATCACTCGGAACCTTTCCGATGTCCGAATATAGCCTTCCAATATATCGATTTTTATGTCTCGACCATTTCGAGACTCCTCGTCATGTCCCCTATGTTATCCGGGATACCGAACAAACTTCGGTCATCAAATCACATAACTCATAATACAAATCGTCACAGAACGTTACGCGTGCGGACCCTACGGGTTCGAGAATGATGTAGACATGGCCGAGACTCATCTCTGGTCAATAACCAATAGCGGAACCTGGATGCTCATATTGGCTCCTATATATTCTTTGAAGATCTTTATCGGCCAAACCGCATAACAACATATGTTGATCCCTTTGTCATCGGTATGTTACTTGCCCGAGATTCGATCGTCGGTATCCTCATACCTAGTTCAATCTCGTTACCAGCAAGTCTCTTTACTCGTTCCATAATGCATCATTCCGTAACTAACTCATTAGTCACAATGCTTGCAAGGCTTATAGTGATGTGCATTACCGAGAGGGCCCAGAGATACATCTCCGATACACGGAGTGACAAATCCTAATCTCGATCTATGCCAACTCAACAAACACCATCGGAGACACCTATAGAGCATCTTTATAATCACCCAGTTACATTGTGACATTTGATAGCACACAAGGTGTTCCTCCGATATTCGGGAGTTGCACAATCTCATAGTCTGAGGAACATGTATAAGTTATGAAGAAAGCAGTAGCAATGAAACTGTAACGATCATAACGCTAAGCTAACGAATGGGTCTTGTCCATCCGAATGATGTGATCCCATTAATCAAATGACAACACATGTCTATGGTTAGGAAACATAACCATCTTTGATAAACGAGCTAGTGAAGTAGAGGCATACTAGAGACACTTTGTTTTGTCTATATATTCACACATGTACTAAGTTCGGTTAATACAATTCTAGCATGAATAATAAACAATTATCAAGAAATAAGGAAATAAATAATAACTTTATTATTGCCTTTAGGGAATATTTCTTCACCAACTTGGGCCGTCAGGATAGGGTGCTCAGGGAGGGCATCCTGGCAAAGATCGCACGCCTCGACCAACAGGCGGATACATGGCCTTTTTCTGAACAAGAATGGGCTCGTCGATATGCGTTGGAGAACCAGGTGCAGTCATTGCTTCACGCGGAAGAGGAGTACTGGAGGCGTCGGGTGGCCTTAAGTGGCTGCTCAAAGGGGACGCTAACACGAAATACTTTCACCCCTACGCTAATGGGAGATGGCGTAGATGCTCGATCCTTCGCCTGCTGTTTGATTAGGGATTACTGCTGGCTCAGAAGTACATAGTGAGTCATGTCTACGACTTCTACGTCCAGCTGATGGGGACGAGTAAGGAGCAGCGAGCAGGGGTGCGCGATGACCTATGGGACCCTTCCCAGCTCGTCACCGACCGGGAAAATGAGGAGCTGGGGCATGCCTTTTTGCCAGAGGAAATCGAGGCGGCCCTTAGGAGCATGAAAACCGACACAGCGCCAGGCCCGGACGGGTGTCTCGTGGCCATGTTGAAACACTTCTGGCCAATCCTGCAGGGGCCTGTGTTTGAGATGTGCAACGGTTTTATGCGAGGGACGGTAGATATATCCCGTCTTAACTTCGGGATCCTTTCGCTCATCCTAAAGGTGGCAGGAGCGGATAACATCCGTCAATTTCGGCTATCACGCTTATTAACGTGCCTTTCAAGATCTGCTCCAAAGCAACCACAGTCCTTGTCCTTATTGCGCACCACATGATTTGCCGCACCCAAACTGCTTTCATACGCGGCCATAACATCTTAGAGGGCTCTCTCGCGCTCCAGGAGATCATTCACGAACTCAAACGAACTAGGGAACAGGCCATCCTCCTTAAATTAGATTTGAAAAATGCATACGATCAAGTGAATTGGGACTTCCTTCGTCAGGTTCTGCTAAGCCGGGGTTTCTCGGCCATGTGGGTCCACCGGGACATGCAGCTGGTCTCGGGTGGCCAGACTGCTATCTCGGTTAACAGGGAAGTAGGGAACTTCTTCCGGAACAAACGGGGACTGCGTCAGGGTGATCCGATGTCTCCGCTTTTGTTCAATTTTGTGGTAGATGCTCTTGCGGCTATGCTACGGAGGGCGACCACGGCTGACCACATCAAGGGAGTGGTTGGCCACCTTATCCCGGGGGGGGGGGGGGAGGGGTCTCGCACTTGCAGTACGCAGATGACACCATGCTACTGTTCCAGCCGGATACCCACAATATAGAAATGGTGAATGCACTGCTGTTGAGTTTTGAACTGATGTCCGGTCTCAAAATCTATTTTCACAAGTGTGAAATGCTGTCTATGGGGATAGATAGCAAGGAGGGGCGCCGTATCGCATACCTACTCAACTGTAAAGTGAGAAAATTCCCCTTTACGTAGTTAGGCCTACCTCTAGCGCCTCCTCGCTTGACAATAGATGAAAGGGCTCCTCTAACAGGAAAAGTGGGGAAGGAAGTGAGTCCATGGCGGGGCAAGTTCATGTCCTCCACGGCAATACTTGTCCTGACCAACTCTAGTCTTTCCTCGCTTCCTATGTTCGCAATGGGCCTGTTCCTGTTGGCTGAGGGGGTTCATGCCAAATTGGACACGCCGCGCGCCCGTTTCTTTTGGGAAGGGATGGGCCTTAAGTGCAAATACCATATGGTCAAATGGACTGCGGTGTGTAGGCCCAAATCCTTGGGAGGTCTAGGAGTCACCAACACCAGACTTCAGAACATTGCGCTCATGTGCAAGTGGATCTGGAAACTTTCGCAAGGGCGACTAGCATATGGGCTGATATCCTAAGGGCCAAGTACTGTGTGGGGACCCCGAGAACGCTAATCATGCGTTTTTCACATGCCCCCTCGCGAGGTTTGCATGGAACGCAATGCGCGAGGCTGCCGGTGTCCTCTGGGACCCGCGCTCCTCTTCCGAACTAGTGGAACTCCTGGTTCGGTTCAGGGTCAGCACAAGCGTGTGCTATGGACTAGTATATATAGGGGCGTTGTTATGGTCCTTATGGCTCACCCGCAACATATTTACCATAGAAGGATCGTTCCTGTTGCACCCGGCTAATATCATATGCAAGTGCTCTATCCTCTTGCAGCAGTGGAGTCCGTTGGCGAAGCAGAAGGACTCTGAGATCATGAAGCAGGCGCAAGAACGAGTGCACCAGGTCTACATTGTGGCTAGGGAGCCGGCGATGCCTACCTAATGGTGGGCGTGTTATTTTGTTTGCGAGCCTACGCGCTCCTGTCATGGGCTTTCTGCCTTGTAATATGCTCGCTGCCCGGCTTGAACCCTTCCCTAACTTAAGTCTCTAGATTTGTCGCGGGCTTTTGATATGTTCGTGTAACGTCTGTCCTATCGATACTCTGCATGTTCAGTTGTGGGCTTTATTAATTTAAAGCCGGACGCTCCCAGCGTCTTCGTTCTAAAAAAAAGTTTTCACTGTCTCACAATAACAGAACATATTAAGCTCTCCAAATTGTATCCCTCAAAAATAAAAAAGCTCACCAAATTGTATCACATACTCCTACATATCTTTCATAGTCGAATAACAGGCGATTGTCAAGTTGTGTCTTATCATATCAGCATATTAAGTAGATCATTTCTCCATATGAACAAGGGATAATCATCTGCCAGTTGATTATGCTTTTCTTTGAGATCTGATCTTGTACTCAATCTTAATTAGAGGTGTCATTTAAAAAATGACAAGAAAATAACCACTTGCCTCCAGGTCTTCTATCTTCAGCAGGAGGCATGTGATGCATCCATGATTTGATGAATTCCCGAAAACCAATATCGTGGTCTTCCCTGGGCAGTAGGTTCTCGAGATGAATTATGTTTTGTTGTTGTACAGTAGATGTGCTGTCACATGTCTAGTCAGGGGAGGTAATTGTTTAATTTGCATTTCTGCAAATTTTTGTAGTATTTAGAAAAAAAATGCCTACCATTTGCTAAGGTCACAGTCAATAGGACGTCACATTGAAAAACTGTATTGGATGTACTGACATAAATACATAATGTAAAACTCTACCTGCAATATCCTGGGTGTACTGACATAAATTATTTTACTGCCTGAAAGTGTTCATTTTGTAATTGAAGTGCACATAGTCTCATATGGCTGTTGGTGCCTCGGTTTAGCCTTTGGTTAATTTAAAACCTACATCGTTAATACCAATCACCTTCTTTATATTGGCACAGCGTATGGCTGGCTGATCTCATGAGGGCAATTACTTTCTGATTAAAATGATACTGCATATAATCTCATGGGGCTATACAAACCATGGAGTGTGTAACCGCAACTTGCATCAGTCTCAACATAAGGTTAGCACGTGCATCACACTAGTGCAGAGGCCTGGAGTTTAACCCCCTTTTCGGAGAAAAGTAATGCAAGTTAGCTAATAGTTACGATCAGGTTGAGAAACTGAAGACATTAAGCAGTTGACCGAAATGTTGCTTTTAGACTGCCCCAAGCAACATTAAACTGGGCTTGTGTAAAATACTAGTGCAGTTATGGTCAGATCACCTTGTGGAGATCGATGATGGATATTTTATTTTGGTCGTATGTTTCGATCCAATCCAGAACTGATGATACTACATGCAACTAGGACACCAGTGAATAATCTACTGAAGAGCTGCATCATGAAGGGGAAATAAATAAAGAAAGTACATGGATTAGAGCATCCGCCAACATCTCAAGTTGTTGACTTAGGACTAATTAACAAGCTTATGTTGTTTCTTAGTGAAGCCAGAGCAGAATTGTATTTCAAAGGAAGCAAGAATGTATATAAGTCTTGCTCGCGTCTCCTTCCCCTCTCTTGGACCTATAACTATCTATCCCTCCATTACCAGATCGTCGTTATTTACTTGTATGACGGCACAAAATAATAACAATTTTTTTCACTGCAGAACCTCCTTCGGGCAAAAAATAGTGACCCAAGGAATAACATAAACCTTTTTCCATAATATCTAGGAGGTTTCAATATCCAATGGATTTATGTATCACTGACAAATGGTCCTACTTTTTCCAAAATATGTTGCTGGTTTTCTTAAATTAAACGTAAACATAAACCTTTCGGTGGAATATCCAACACGTCCGGGCCAACTGTTTTGCGTGGAATTATCACATGCTGGCATGTGAGAGAACATATTTTGCAATAACAAAATTGAGTTGCTAATCAGAGCATGTTTATCTGACGCACATGTCATCCATTTGTTCTCTTGTGTTTAACTGAGTAATTGCACCAATTTCGGACATACTATAGTTTGTCAATGTAGCTCATCTGAAGTTTGCAATAAGTAATGATCTAAGACCGCGAGTAGCGAGTTTGTCTTCACATTACAAATCGATATCGATCACGATGAGCATCATCACGATGAAACTCGTCGTCATCCGGTTCCTCCAACGCTCCCTCCCCTCTCCCACTAGATAGCGGGCGTATCTAGATTCGGCCTCGGCCCTAGTGGTGTACCCTTTGTAACTGTTACCGCTGAATCGGTGAACTTGTCTCCGACACTCCTCCCAGTCGTCATAGACTCCGGGAACCTTACCCTTGTACACGACATACGACGGCATCGCTATGCACTAGCCAAACGAAACGTTAGTATCAATTCACAGACAATACATAAGCAATATATAAGTATGCAACAGAACGATCGGAAGAGAAAAGCAAGACATTAATAGCATCGATTACATCTAAGTTGAACGACTCTAGAAACCAAAGAGACATACTACAAGTTCATTAAAGTTTAATTACAACATGAGCCAATCGATGTTTCAGAACTAGACACAACATCACTGCTTTCGACTCGACTCAAGGGACCGGAGCGTGGATGAAGCCGCCGTCTATCGTCGGAGTCATGAAATAACGGGTGTTGTCAGCCTGCATTTGTAGCATTGTGTCGATGTCACTGTTGGACGGTTGATTTCTGAGGTAGAACTGCCCCGAGGTACGAAGGACATCTTGATGGATGATTTCCGCAAACTCCGACTGGATGCGAAAGAATTCTTGTCTGATGTCCGCGTCCTGGATTGCCGACACGCTCGCGGCCCAATCTTTGAGTTTACTCGGTAGCATAAGTTGATGATGGTCCCGTACGATCGCCCGCATGTGATGGATGGCGTAGTAGGCACCCTTCTGACCGCCAGGCGGCTGCTTGACGCAGCAGAACGTCGTATTGTGGGAGAACACGTGCTTGCTGTACTTACGAATAGGCCTGGTGAAGGTGCCTCCAGATTTGGCGTAGCCGGGGAGAACATCATCAAGAACCTTCTTGACATTTGTGTAGTCTACGTTCGACTGACGGTCCAGGTCGAAATACGTGGCCATAGAATATTTGGGGCTTAGGAGGATGAGCGTGCAATGTGTGTCACTGCAGAAAACACGGAATGTTAAAAGAAAAACGATCGAAATCTAAGAATTCATATGTTATGGGCCGGTTGAGGGGAGGACTTACTCGGGAAAGTAAGGCACGAGGAAGTTATCCTTATCTTGGTTTGCCAGAATGACCCCTTCGAGGTAAGAACTCGCGACTTGCCGGTCCCCAGCGCTGCCCAAGATCTTGGCACGCATGTAGAAGGGGTCGACTATCACGATGTCCGGGGTCTTGTCGCGAATGATCCGCATCTCCATACTCAGAGAAAATAGCCGAACGAAGGTGTAGTGCAGCGGATGAAGGTTCAACATAGCGTGGATGTCATCAAACCGCAGGACGATCGTACGCCTGATGGAGTTATCCACAAAGCCCTTCCCCTCTGGCACCTTGGCCGCGAAAACCGGGTATGCCACATCCTTCTCTCTGAGACGCCGCTTCTCCAAAGAAAGAACACTGTCATGCAGACTCCGCATAGCACCGATTGCAGCATTGACCATATTTGTCGGTAGCCTCTCCCTACCCGCCACATGCACCCTCCTCGAGATATCCTTAGGTGAAGGTGGCCTGTCCTGAGCACGGATCGTACTCGGTGCCGGCTGGCTCGCACCCTTGTTAGTCTTTCTTTTGCGTGCCTTCTTCTTCTCCTGTAATGGGACCGAGTTCTGCTCACAGACCGCCTTCTTGAGTGTGTTGGGGCTGATAATATTTTGCACCTCGCCTATCTGAGGCTCGGTGAAGTCGGCAGCTGGAGGCGTCTCCTGAGAGCTGAACAGCAGACAACGCCTGTTGCAACTTGGCTTCTCCGTGGTACTAGCTAGATCGTGCACGTCTTTTGTTGGGTTGGGTTCTTGAGAAGGAGGCCCCATGAAGTCGCCATCGTACCCATGATCAGCAAAGTACTGATCAACGTTGCCAAATGTATCATCGTCGTCGTTGTTCTGATCCTGTGCCATATGCATGTTTGAATCCAGTGGCATAGGGATGTCCGGCACCGTTGCGGCGGTCTTGCCATGGGGCCGACTTGGCGCCGGCACGACTGGCGGTGTTGTCTTTGGGGTGGTGTCCCCCGCCCCCAAACGAATCTGGCTCTTCGGCCAAAGCAGGGGCCAGCTCAGGCAGGCGCTGAGGGTCATCACGTCATCATCGTCGGCCCCGACGGGTCGAATCGGAGGTAACAACTCGTCGCAGCCTGGCAGCACCCGAACCAGTTGAACCCTAAACAAGTTGGGTGGCATCTAGGTACCGTGGAACAAGGGGTTGCCCGGTTGAACGATTTTGCCCTTGGCGACATCGACCAACTCATTGTTCACGAAGTGCAGGAGAGTGCACGGAACGTCGGCGGCGCCCTGCGAAAACATGTAGGGCGTCAGGGATGCCCAGTCAAAGGCAAGGAGATGAAGTCCTCGGCATCATGCTGTGCAGGAACGTCGGCCCGAGTTGGATGATATCCTCCACTATATGGACCAGCAGATGCACGATAACGTCGAAGAATGCGGGCGGGAAGTACATCTCAAGCTCTCATAGTATCACCACGATCTCTTCCTGTAGCCTTCTGAGTTGCCTCACGCCAATCGACTTCCGAGAGATGACGTCGAAAAAGTTGCATAGGCCAAATAGCGTTTCATGGACGTGCGCGTCCATGATCCCACGGATTGCAACTGGAAGTATCTGCATCATCAGCATATGACAGTCGTGAGACTTCATCCCACTAAACTTCTGCTTCGCTGGGTATAGGTATCTGCTTATCTTCCCAGCGTAACCGTAAGGAAGTTTTACTCCTAGGAGGCAGGTGAAAAACTGCTCGATCTCCTCCTGACTTAGAGTGAAGCACGCGGGAGGGTAGTCATTTCCGGTCTTCTTGGCCTTTTTTCCTTTGCGACGACTTACTGTGTCCTACTTCGCCTCATCATCATCATCATCATCATCATCGTCATCATCATCATCATTAGCGTGAAGCTCCTGCCGGATGCCCATTGATTTCAAGTCTGCCCTTGCTTTCGGCCCATCTTTGGTCCTCTCTGGCATGTTGAGCAGGGTACCAAGTAGACTCTCGCACACGTTCTTGGTGATATGCATGACATCAAGGCTGTGAGGCACACGGTGGATCTTCCAGTACGGCAAGTCCCAGAAAACAGACCTCGTTTTCCATACCTTCAGCAGCGGCTCTGGCGCCTTTCGCTTCTTTCCCGGCTCTGGCGCCTTTTGCTTCTTTCCCGGCAGTGGGCAGTCTTTCCAATTTTTCAACAACTTGTCTATTTCCTCGCTACTCCTCGTACACGGGCGTTTTCGGGGTTCGGTTTCACCATCGAACAGATCCTTGCGTTTCCTCCACGGGTCATCATCGCGAAGCCACCTTCGATGTCCCATGAATACGGTTTTCGAAGACCCGGGATCTCTATCTAGCTGGCGATACGTTGTGTCATCCATGCACCTTACGCATCCAGAAAATCCGTGGACTACCTGCCCCGCGAGATATCCATAACCGAGATAGTCGTGCACCGTCGTGAGCAGTGCGGCTCTCATAGGGAAATATTCTTTCTCTGCGGCGTCCCACGTATTGGCTGGGGTTTTCGACAGCGTGTCAAGCTCCTCTTTCAGCAGCCCCAGATACAGATTGATGTCGTTCCCTGGTTGTTTCGGTCCTTCAATTAGCACACTCATGTGAATGTACTTCCTCTTCATGCACAACCAGGGGGGAAGGTTGTACATCCACACAAACACAGGCCAGGTGCTATGTGTGCTTCTCTGGCTGCCAAACGGATTGACTCCATCGGTGCTCGCGCCCAGCACGATGTTCCTTGGATCGTTCCCAAATTCTAGGTCTTTGAAGTTCAACGCTTGCCACTGGCTCGCATCCTTAGGGTGACTCAGCATCTTGTCTTTTTTATCTATCTCCGGATCATTTGTGTCATCTTCTCGCTTCTTCTCCTCCCTATCCGCATGCCAACGCAGGAGCTTTGCTACCTTAGGGTCCGCGAAATACCGCTGCAGACGAGGAGTGATCGGAAAGTAGCACACCACTTTTCGAGGAGCTTTCTTCCTCTTCTTGTATCGAGTGACGCCGCACACCGGACATATGGTAGACTCCGCGTGCTCGTCCCGATAAATGATGCAATTGTTCATGCACACATGGTATTTCACGTGCGGTAAATCCAGAGGACACACGATTTTCTTCGCCTCCTCCAAGCTGGTCGAGCACTTGTTCCCCTTGGGAAGACATTCGTGCCAGAATGACATGTTCTCGTCGAAGCATGCATCGGTCATTTTGTGTTTTACCTTCATCTCCAGAGCCATGAGCGTTACTTTCAGGCGGGTATCCTCGGGCATGCATCCTTCATACAATGGAGTAACCGCGTCTAACTCAAGTTGATCCATCTTGGCTTTCTCTCGGGCGGCAGCTCTTGCGTTATTCGTCTGCTTGAGAAGCAGCTCTTGAATATGAGGGTCCTGCACCCAGCCCATCGATGGTCCAGCGCCGTCTGCTCCGCCGGCATCATCATCTTCATGATCATGCCCGTCGTCTGCTCCGGCATCTTCCTCATCATCATGTCCTGCGTCGTCTGCTTCGTCTTCTCACCCGCCCGAGCCGCGGTGGTTGTCTTGCTGCCCTTCCTCATTTCTTGCCCGGCCCCCATGGACGACTTCGTAGTCATCTTCATCACCTTGCCACCGATAGCCATCCATGAAACCACGCAAGAGTAGGTGGTCCCGCACTTGCCCGGAATCCGGGTCCGCAATAAGGCTCTTCAGCTTGCATCTTCGACACGGACATCTTATCTCCGTCTCGTTCTTTTGAAGCATCTCGGCCTTCGCGGACCTCAAAAACCTATTCACGATGCCTTCGGTCATCGTGCGGACCATGGTCGCCTGCGGGGTAGAGCAAAACGATATTTTAGAACCAAGAAAAAATTTGACATGACTTTCCCTAAAAATAGGACCAAAAAGAATGCTTAATGCCAAAATTCTCGCCGAAACGGAAATGAATCAACATTCCGGCAAAATATTGGCAACTATCGCATTTCAAATACCGGTACACCTCCAAACACAAACACATATGCAACACCACAAACATATGCAACACCACGAACATACATAGATCTAGCTAGGCCATAAAAAGTGCATGTGCACATTGTTGTAGGGAGAACAACATAAATATAGCTTCCCCCCTTACTTACCTATCAAAACAAGGTAATTTAACCACTTAATTTGAATGAATCTATGGTGGAAATGAGGTGAAAAAGAGGAGGCACCCGGGAGAGGAGGAGGTGGAGAAAATGAAGTGGGGAGAAAGTGAGTGTGGGTAGGAGAGGCTGTCCAAAATATCTTGTTGCTGCCCACTTACTAATGGCGCACCAACTCTAAATGCGCCATTAGTAATCCAGGTTACTAATGGCGCACCTTCTGGTGGTGCGCCATTAGTAGTTTTGCAACAAAAAAAACATACTAATGGCGCACTGTTCCACAGTGCGCCATTACTAGTTTAAACTAGTAATGGCGCACGGCGGAACAGTGCGCCATTAGTAGTTTTACAAAAAAAAAGAATAAAAAATATAATAAAAAACAACATTAGTGGCGCACTTTCCGACAGGTGCGCCATTACTAGTTACAACTAGTAATGGCGCACTGAGTCTGGATGCGCCATTAGTATGTTTGGGCAGGCGCACTAGTTCAATTTTTTTTGATACTAATGGCACACCTTGGGCCAGGTGCGCCATTAGTAGTTTCAACTCTAATGGCATATTAGAAGGTGGTGCGCCATTAGTATATACTAATGGCGCACTGCTTATCTGGTGCGCCATTAGTGTCGATCCCATCTATAGCCCTTTTTCTAGTAGTGTAATAACCTCTCTCACAAGCAAGATATGATCAAAACCAATGGGTGTCGATTCATTACAATCACATAGTGATGTGAACTAGATTATTGACTCTAGTGCAACTGGGAGACTCTTGGAAATATGCCCTAGAGGCAATAATAAAATGGTTATTATTGTATTTCCTTGTTCATGATAATTGTCTATTATTCATGCTATAATTGTATTGACCGGAAACCTCAATACATGTGTGAATACATAGACCACAACATGTCCCTAGTGAGCCTCTAATTGACTAGCTCGTTGATCAACAGATGGTCATGGTTTCCTGACCATGGACATTGGATGCCATTGATAACGGGATCACATCATTAGGAGAATGATGTGATGGACAAGACCCAATCCTAAGCATAGCACAAGATCGTGTAGTTCATTTGCTAAAAGCTTTTCTAATGTCAAGTATCATTTCCTTAGACCATGAGATTGTGCAACTCCCGGATACCGTAGGAATGCTTTGGGTGTGCCAAACGTTACAACGTAACTGGGTGGCTATAAAGGTGCACTACGGGTATCTCCAAAAGTGTCTGTTGGGTTGACACGAATCGAGACTGTGATTTGTCACTCCGTGAGACGGAGAGGTACCTCTGGGCCCACTCAGTAATGCATCATCATAATGAGCTCAATGTGACTAAGTAGTTAGTCACGGGATCATGCATTACAAAACGAGTAAAGTGACTTGCCGGTAACGAGATTGGACGAGGTATTGGGATACCGACGATCGAATCTCGAGCAAGTAACATACCGATTGACAAAGGGAATTGCATACGGGATTGCTTGAATCCTTGATATCGTGGTTCATTCGATGAGATCATCGTGGAACATGTGGGAGCCAACATGGGTATCCAGATCCCGCTGTTGGTTATTGACCGGAGAACGTCTCGGTCATGTCTGCATGGTTCCCGTACCCGTAGGGTCTACACACTTAAGGTTCGGTGACGCTAGAGTTGTTATGGAAAATAGTATGTGGTTACCGAAGATTGTTCGTAGTCCCGGATGAGATCTCGGACATGACGAGGAGCTCCTGAATGGTCCGTAGGTGAAGATCGGTATATTGGACGAAGGGTATTGGAGTCTGAAATTGTTCCGGGGGTACCAGGTGATGACCAGCGTGTCCGAAAGGGGTTTCGGAGACCCGGCAAGCGTTGGGGGGCCTTATGGGCCAAGGGGAGAGGGCACATCAGCCCACTAAGGGGCTGAGCGCCCCTCCCACCCCATCTCACGTAACCAGGAGATGTGGGGGCGCCACCCCTAGGGCAGCCGCCCCTCCCGGCTTGGGGGGCAAGTTTCCTAGGGGGTGGGGGCGCCCAAACCCATCTAGGGTTTCCCCTATGGCTGCCGCCCCTCCCCTAGGGAACCTTAGGGCGCTTCCCCCTCCTCCCTTCCCCATATATATAGTGAGGGAGAGAGAGGGCAGCCGCACCCTTCCCTTGGCGCAGCCCTCTCCCTCCTCCAACACCTCCTCGTCCTCCGTAGTGCTTGGCGAAGCCCTGCCGGAGAACCACGAGCTCCATCATCACCACGCCGTCGTGCTGTCGGAGTTCTCCCTCAACTTCTCCTCTCCCCTTGCTGGATCAAGAAGGAGGAGACGTCCCCGGGCTGTACGTGTGTTGAACACGGAGGCGCCGCCCGTTCGGCGCTTAGATCGGAATCGACCGCGATCTCAATCGCTGCGTGTACGACTCCACCAACCGCGTTCTTGTAACGCTTCCGCTTAGCGATCTTCAAGGGTATGAAGATGCACTCCCTCTCTCTCTTGTTGCTAGAATCTCCATAGATTGATCTTGATGATGCGTAGAAAATTTTGAATTTCTGCTACGTTCCCCAACAGGCATCTCCACCACTTGTTTCAATAAAACCAGAGGATTTTATGATTATGAATTTGGTTCGAAATATGTTAATGATATGTGCACTCGATCTGAGCCGTTATCCGATGAATTGAAAAGTGTTAAATGGCCCATGGATAAATATATATTTGTTCACAAGTATCAGAAATCTGGAATGGTGACACTACATATTCAATTCAAATTTGAAAATACATCTGATCCCAGCTATGGAGGTCGCCATGTGTCTCAAAGGAGTCTCCATCGCAACTTTGGCCGTCTGCAATTACACTAGATGGCATGCTAGTCTGCCATCCATCATGGGGATCTGCCGACACGCCAGGTCAATGTCCCCGCGGTTGGAACTAGCAGGTTATTCATCCAATCTCAGTCCGTCAGTTAGTGCTCGATCCTGGAGTAAATGGTACTTGTATGGATATATAGTTGCAGAGAGGAATTTCTTTGCCTAGTGTTCGATCTCATTGCTAGCTGGATTGGTGGAGAAATCACTACTTCTTCGTGGTAGGGCAGCAATGGACAATTAGTACAGACAAACCTGGCAGAAAATTCCGGTGTGTTGAGAAGTATATTAAGTGGAGATAGTACTAGATCTGATGGCTGCCGGAGATAGTAGTACATGTTATACTGCACACTGGCACAGTATGAGGTCATTATATTGTTCTGTACAAAGTCTTTCACTGAGATGTACATATACGAGTGACAGCCATATATATATATTTCTTACAAAATCCATGCTTCCTTGCAGGTTCCCCCGAGACAGAGCCTGTTCCCTATTTGGTATGGTGAGTATTGAATCGAAACTCATAATATGCGTTTATCGATTTGTCAATCTCACATTATATGCATCTGATAGGAGAGGTTATCGTCAGACGTTGTGGAACAATCTGAAGGACACTTGTGGTTAAGTAGCAGCAGCAGCAGGTGAAGTGTTTCATGTCAGTCAGTTGGTAGTCATACTGGCACTTGTTTAATTTGGATGATACAGTTTTTTATTCACTTTGGTAAATGCCAATGGACAATGACCAATTTGGATGATACAGGTGAGCAAGAGACTACAGAAAGACTAGTTATGTGGTCACCTGGGACTCGAGAGTGTTTTTAGGTGCCCTGTAGTCTTGTTTTGCTGTTATAGACTTGATAAATGCTATGAGATATTTTTGGCAGCACCAGTGTCGTTTCATTGTTGGTTTGGCAGGTGCTTTGGCTAAAAAAAGAAAAGAAAAATGTTACGCACGCCTAGGTTACGTCATGATTGTTATTGGCTGGGTCAAACTTTGACCCCTGTCTTCTTCAGATATCTGTATCAGTTCTGATGGTATCCCAACAGTGTATGCGGCATGTCGAATCATTCTTCTGCAAGAAATTTTAAAAATTAAGAAATTTTATTTGAATTCCCTATATTGTTTTTCGAACAGTTCTCAATGTAAAAAACAATGAAAAAACAAAAACGAAAAAAAGGGCTCCATGTGCCAGCACATGTCGTGGGCCCAAATAGTGCACCTTCGCTGAGCATCCAGCACGCAGGCCGTCAAATAGGAGCTCCCGTACGACCAGGGGGAGACGTACACTTGACGCCAGACACGAAAATCGTTGATCAACGCGGTGCATCCATGCATCTCCATCCAGTTTCTTCCAAAAAACGAAGCTTCCAGCCTTTTTTTTATTTCTATGTTATTTACTTGAGTCCGGGTTTTTTCTGATTTTTTTTGGTTCATCCTAAAATCAACATTTTAAAACTCTAATTTTTCTGATTTTTTGGGTTCATCCAAATTCATGTGTTTCTTCAAACCAAAGAACTTTCGAAATCAGTAAAAAAAATCCAGATCCACAAACTTTTTAAGATCCGCAGGCTTTTTATGAATCCATGAACATTTTTTTCAAAATTCATGAGTTTCTTCAAATCAACGAACTTTTCATATCCATGAAGTTGTCTCCACGAACGTTTTTTACTCCGCAAACATTTTTTAATTCATTAATGTTTTTAAAAATAATGAACACTTTTTAGATTAGCAAAAAAATTCTAATTTGTGAAGTTTTTTTAAAATACCTTATATTTTTAAAAGTTTGCAAACATTTTAAATTTTGGCTTTTTTTGTTTTAGCAAAATATTCAAAGCCAAAACCACTTGCTATTTTCTCATAAGCATGTGGTACATTAAAAAGAGCCGAGCTAAGCTTAGCAAGGCGAGCAAAAAAAGAAGCATAGCGAGCCAGGGACATCAAGCGAGAGGATAGTAGGAAGCGAGAAAACCAGCCATATGAGGAGTGTATTTATTTGGTCTGCCATGCAGGCGAACCTCCCTGTCGCCGGAGCAAACACATGGCGCCTTAAGCGTTGTATAGGCCCTCCCTGCGAGCGCTATATCTCGCTTATAGCAAGGTGGAAGGAACTCTCCTCTAAAGGATTTATTTTCCCCAAGCGTAGCTATTGAGCCAACCTGGTTCATGTTTTTTTTTTCGCTCGCGCCCTCAGGAGCTGTACCAGAAAAATGTCCTGCTTTGTAAAACCATCATAAGGTGCAAACAGGATGACGCGCCCCTCGAAGGTCCACGATCCACGCACCTTAACCTTCATCGTGAACATATCCTTGGAGAGAGTTTTGATCTTAGTTTCCCTTGCTAACTCCCACACAACGTGCATTCTTTTGAAGAACCAACAGATACTGAACTCTCGATCTATAAGGACATGAATGACCAACAACAATCGAGTCTCCTCTTCCAGTCCGGCAGCGCCTTATGTAGATCGAAAACTACATCTTCTAGATCTTCTTAAGTCAGACCTAGCTCCTTCATCATGGACTCAAGTTCCTCATGGCGTGCAGTCCCTGACGACAATCCTTGGTCTTTGTTGGCCATCCTTCTCGATTTAGATCCCTGGCCTCGACAAACAACGAGACATACCTTGTGCCAGCAAACTACCAAGGCCGGGTAGATCACTAGGGAGAGTCGGGAATGAGGATGACCAGATCTCAACGCCTTTATATTTAACTGTTTTAGCATACATTTATACTTAGCTCTTTTTTTTTAGCAAAACCTTTATATTTAGTTAAAAGAAGAAAGGGATTTTTTTTTAGACAAAAAGAAAGGGAGTATAGAGTTATGTTTTCAGACGGGCCTCCAGTCCACACTAGTTCAACCCAACCGTCGTACATCCGTAGCCACAAGCCCAGCAGCCCAGCCCACACTTTTGCCGATCTCTCTCTCTCTCTCTCTACACCGATGCCACTCCCCCACCGCCGCTCGCGGCGCACCACTGCCAAGGCCCACCGGCGGGACCCAGATGGCGTGGCGGCCGCTCGCCGACGCAACGAGTCTCCTGATTTCCTCGGCCGCCGATCTTCGTACGGCCGTCCATCCTGCCATCCATGGCGGTGGAGACCACCGGCATCAGCAGGGCCAGCGCGGCGGCGGGCAACTACAACAACGGCGACTTCTGCTTCTTCCTGCTCCGTGACACCGGACTGGTCTCCCCTAATCTCGCCTGCCACTGCTCAAGGTAGGTGCTCGGCCGGTCGTTCCCCTACCCTTTCCTCCTGCCCCCAAATCTCACTAGTAGAAAAACCCCCACTAGTCTCGGTTGGTTAGGGCCTTTTGTCCCGGTTCTTGAACCGGGACTAAAGGGTCGTTACTAATGCCCTAGACCTTTAGTCACGGTTCTAACACGAACCGGGACAGATGGGCCTCCACGTGGCCGGTGCGCCGAGCCCAGGCAGGAGGGCCTTTGGTCCCGGTTGGTGGCACCAACCGGGACCAAAAGGCATCCACGCGTCAGCATTTCAGGGACTGGGTTTTTTTTGATTTGAAAAGGGGGGGGGGCTGGGGGTTTTGGGGGGTTAATTTAGATGTTTCATATATTGTGTTAGCTAGCTAATTAATAGAGAGAAGTGTCCTCTCTTATGTCCGTGCTTGGTCGACGCTACGTACTGTACATAGAGAGGCCCTCGACACGCTAGCTAGTAAGAAAATGAAGGAACCATTAAGTACAGAAGTTCGTCATGCATACCGAGCTAGTTATCGATCGACCTCTCCTTCTCCGAGAGATTGGTCGAACAACAAGTTTTCGTATTATCTTTCCGACGCTACTGGCTACATACATATACAATATGTAAGATCTCTTACAATCCCCTAGCATTTGAAATCAACTTCCACATGGTATTCTCTGGCTTTATTGATGACGTGGTCAAGAAAGAATCCCGCCAATTCCTCTTGAATTACTTTGATGCGATCTTGTGGTAGAAGTTCATTCCGCATCTGCCACGTCTAATTTGAAGAAGGGGGTTAATACATATATGAATGAAACTCAACAGAAATGATGCTGTAATAAAATGAAATTGTGAATATTATTGCTTACGCACTTCATATTGTCTTTTAGAGTAGCCACGCTTATTTTCCAAAGTCGCGTTGTAGATGAACTCGCACACGTAGTATCCACAGAAATCATTCCCGTGTTCCTGCCACAAGCACTTGACGAGAAATAGAGGTCAATCAAACTGATAATGAAGCATTATAAATGGCATTGATGAATGTATAGCTATAGAATCAACGGGAGATGCGCGCAACTAGCTAGCTAGTAGTACTTACTTTCGGGTATGTATATCGCAGCTCCTTCAGCAGTCCCGGAGCTTCTGCGGTGAACTGTTTCCAAACCCTGCGAGACAAAGAAAATAATTATTATTACTTGAGATATCAGGAAATGAACAAAAAGTTGCCGATATGGTGCGATAATGATCGATTGAACTTACTTTTTGAGCAATTTAGTCATGTCCGCATAGGTTTTGGGATCTTTTCGTCTCGAGTCTAAGACAGTTACTAGTCCCCGCTCAAGCTTAATCTCCAGAAGAACATAGTGGAAGCTGCGCACACATGCATAACTCATCAATTACATTACTATAACCTCGCTCGAGTAATAAGGGAAACCGAATATGCACATGACAGTAACACTCACTCGAAGTTGTAAGGAAAGAGTATTAAATCTTTGTTTTGATTTTTGATCAAAGATTGTAGCAAGTTGGCCTCGGCCTCTTCGGCGTTCTTTTTAACCTGAAATTCATCTATGATATTTGTGTTAATGAACCCAATATCATAAATTTCTTGATTTTTGCACTCGACGATCTTCAATCTGCATAATATAGTGGGGATAATTAATTATAAATACATCCAATGAAAGAGCCGAGCTATATATAGAGACTTAATGACAGAAATAGTACTTACAAACAGTAGCAAAAGACCGTTAATTTATCGAGGGCATTTTGATTGAAGAACTCAAAGAACTCTTCAAATGGAACATGCAACAGATCAGTTCCAACAAGGTCGTGCTCCTCTTTAATTCTCAGATACAAAGTATTCGTCCCCCCAGACTCTCTACAGGTTTTCATGTACCAATTATGGAATCTTCGCATCGTCGTTGTTAGAGATTTTTTCATCTTTGACGAGAGGCTTCCCGTACTCGTATCTGTGTTCGTCCACCTCCAAGAAATCAAAATGTACATCATCAGGAAGGTAATCTCTAAGATTGCTATAACCGGGCACCGTCCCCGGAGCATTGAGCGGGGGGCACGATTGCTTTACTTGTTCGCCGAGCTGGGCAATTTCTTTCCCAGCTGCTCGTTCTTTTAACCTTTGATCACTGACAGTACTTCCCGACCGCTCCACTTGGAGATATGCCTTTTCAGTAATGCGCTCATAGTTGGTTTTCGGCAGAGACTTTGGTGGTTTCCTCACGGCATCAATAGTGCGCTTTGCTTTCACCAGATCTACCTTCTCCTCCGGAGGTGGATGTCTCTTTGCTTTCAACCCTTCAAAGAAGTCCTTCAGTTCGGTCCGCACGATCTTCGCATTTTTCTCCTCGGTCCTCTCGTACCGTAACTTCTCTAGAAGCTTGAGAGATGGACCGTATCTGTATTGCCTCCCGCCTCTGGCTGTACTGCTAGACGCCGGAGCAGACGGAGCGGCTGCGGCTGTCTTCTTCCGTTCTTGCTTACGAGGCGGAGGAGAAGGACTATGACGCGCCGGAGCAGCCGGGGCGGCGGCGGGTCTCTTCTGCCCTTGCTGGCGAGGCGGAGAAGGAGGAGGCAGCTCGCTGCTCGGGCGCGCCGGCGCAGGTAGAGAAGGAGGCGGAGTGCCGCCACACGCCGGAGAAGGAGGCTGAGTGCCTTGATCACTCACCGGAGGAGGCGGGGGAGGAGGCGGAGTGCCCTGACTCGCCGGATGAGGAGGAGGAGGTGGAGGCGTCCAGTTCGGAAGGTTGATGAGCTCCTTCCGCCATAGGCATGGAGTCTTCAGAGAAGAACCCAGCCAAATCTCCCCTTCACCCGTAGGGTGGTCAAGCTCAAGGTCCTCAAATCCGTCCGTTATTTGATCCACCATCACCCTAACATATCCTTTTGGAATCGGCTGGCCGTGGTAGGTCGAGCCAGGTTCATTAGGTATAACAGAGCCAACAGCCGCCTTGACTTTCAATGTCATCCATCACGTCATAAGGTGGCAATGTTGAGACTCTGTGATAGCATCCACGGGGTAGCACGTGAAGATAGGCTCCATCTGCTAAGTCTGCTCGGTGGAAGCCACGCTGCTTCTCCGCTGAGATGGCGGGGAAGCTTCGGTAGGTCGTTTGCTGCGATTTGCTTCTCGTTCCTCTAGCGCTTTTACCCTTTCATGCAGCGCTTGCAGTTGGCTATGCTCCACTTTCTTCCTCCTCTCCTGGGTTTTGTAACCCCCTGCGTCCGAAAACCCAGCCTTCCACGAAAGGGAGCCTGGCGTGCCTCTCACTACTAGGAAAAGGGCTATAGATGGAAATGACACTAATGGCGCACCAGACAAGTGGTGCGCCATTAGTATATACTAATGGCGCACCACCTTCTGATGCGCCATTAGTGTTGAAACTACTAATGGCGCACCCTGACCACGGTGCGCCATTAGGACCAATTTTTTTTTTTGAACTAGTGCGCCTGTCCAAACATACTAATGGCGCATCCCCTGGTGGTGCGCCATTACTAGTTGTAACTAGTAATGGCGCACCAGCCAGAAGGTGCACCACTAATGTTATTTTTTTATTATTGCTTTTATTCCTTTTTTTTGCAAAAGTTCTAATGGCGCACCACCAGGGGGTGCGCCATTAGTAACCTGGATTACTAATGGCGCATTTGTTGCTGGTGCGCCATTAGTAAGTGGGCAGCAACAAGATATTTTGGACAGCCTCTCCTCCCACACTCACTTTCTCCCCACTTCATTCTCTCCACCGCCTCCTCCTTGTCTCGGGTGCCTCCTCTTTTTCACCTCATTTCCACCATAGATTCATTCAAATTAAGTGGTTAAGTTACCTTGTTTTGCTAGGTAAGTAAGGGGGGAAGCTATATTTATGTTGTTCTCCCTACAACAATGTGCACATGCACTTTTTATGGCCTAGCTAGATCTATGTATGTTCGTGGTGTTGCATATGTTTGTGGTGTTGCATATGTGTTTGTGTTTGGAGGTGTACCGGTATTTGAAATGCGATAGTTGCCAATATTTTGCCGGAATGTTGATTCATTTCCGTTTCGGCGAGAATTTTGGCATTAAGCATTCTTTTTGGTCCTATTTTTAGGGAAAGTCATGCCAAATTTTTTCTTGGTTCTAAAATATCGTTTTGCTCTACCCCGCAGGCGACCATGGTCCGCACGATGACCGAAGGCATCGTGAATAGGTTTTTGAGGTCCGCGAAGGCCGAGATGCTTCAAAAGAACGAGACGGAGATAAGATGTCCGTGTCGAAGATGCAAGCTGAATAGCCTTATTGCGGACCCGGATTCCGGGCAGGTGCGGGACCACCTGCTCTTGCGTGGTTTCATGGATGGCTATCGGTGGCAAGGTGATGAAGATGACTACGAAGTCGTCCATGGGGGCCGGGCAAGAAATGAGGAAGGGCAGCAAGACAACCACCGCGGCTCGGGGGGGGGGGGGCGAGAAGACGAAGAATCCCCAGGAGATGATCACGACGGTGATGCTGTACACAGTCATCATGTAGAAGATGCAGGACATGATGATGATGCCGGCGGAGCAGACGACGCTGGACCATCGATGGGCTGGGTGCAGGACCCTCATATTCAAGAGCTGCTTCTCAAGCAGACGGATAACGCAAGAGCTGCCGCCCGAGAGAAAGCCAAGATGGATCAACTTGAGTTAGACGCGGTTACTCCATTGTATGAAGGATGCAGGCCCGAGGATACCCGCCTGAAAGTAACGCTCATGGCTCTGGAGATGAAGGTAAAACACAAAATGACCGACGCATGCTTCGACGAGAACATGTCATTCTGGCACGAACGTCTTCCCAAGGGGAACAAGTGCCCGACCAGTTTGGAGGAGGCGAAGAAAATCGTGTGTCCTCTGGATTTACCGCACGTGAAATACCATGTGTGCATGAACAATTGCATCATTTATCGGGACGAGCACGCGGAGTCTACCATATGTCCGGTGTGCGGTGTCACTCGATACAAGAAGAGGAAGAAAGCTCCTCGAAAAGTGGTGTGGTACTTTCCGATCACTCCTCGTCTGCAGCGGTATTTCGCGGATCCTAAGGTAGCAAAGCTCCTGCGTTGGCACGCGGATAGGGAGGAGAAGAAGCGAGAAGATGACGCAAATGATCCGGAGATAGATAAAAAAGACAAGATGCTGAGTCACCCTAAGGATGCGAGCCAGTGGCAAGCGTTGAACTTCGAATACCCAGAATTTGGGAACGATCCAAGGAACATCGTGCTGGGCGCGAGCACCGATGGAGTCAATCCGTTTGGCAGCCAGAGAAGCACACATAGCACCTGGCCTGTGTTTGTGTGGATGTACAACCTTCCCCCCTGGTTGTGCATGAAGAGGAAGTACATTCACATGAGTATGCTAATTGAAGGGCCGAAACAACCAGGGAACGACATCAATCTGTATCTGGGGCTGCTGAAAGAGGAGCTTGACACGCTGTGGAAAACGCCAGCCAATACGTGGGACGCCGCAGAGAAAGAATATTTCCCTATGAGAGCCGCACTGCTCACGACGGTGCACGACTATCTCGGTTACGGATATCTTGCGGGGCAGGTAGTCCACGGATTTTCTGGATGCGTAAGGTGCATGGATGACACAACGTATCGCCAGCTAGATAGAGATCCCGGGTCTTCGAAAACCGTGTTCATGGGACATCGAAGGTGGCTTCGCGACGATGACCCGTGGAGGAAACGCAAGGATCTGTTCGATGGTGAAACCGAACCCCGAAAACGCCCGTGTACGAGGAGCGGCGAGGAAATAGACAAGCTGTTGAAAAATTGGAAAGACTGCCCACTGCCGGGAAAGAAGCAAAAGGCGCCAGAGCCGGGAAAGAAGCGAAAGGCGCCAGAGCCGCTGCTGAAGGTATGGAAAACGAGGTCTGTTTTCTGGGACTTGCCGTACTGGAAGATCCACCGTGTGCCTCACAGCCTTGATGTCATGCATATCACGAAGAACGTGTGCGAGAGTCTGCTTGGTACCCTGCTCAACATGCCAGAGAGGACCAAAGATGGGCCGAAAGCAAGGGCAGACTTGAAATCAATGGGCATCAGGCAGGAGCTTCACGCTATATATGATGATGATGATGATGATGATGATGATGAGGCGAAGCAGGACACAGAAAGTCGTCGCAAAGGCAAAAAGGCCAAGAAGACCGGAAATGACTACCCTCCCGCGTGCTTCACTCTAAGTCAGGAGGAGATCGAGCAGTTTTTCACCTGCCTCCTAGGAGTAAAACTTCCTTACGGTTACGCGGGGAAGATAAGCAGATACCTAGACCCAGCCAAGCAGAAGTTCAGCGGGATGAAGTCTCACGACTGTCACGTGCTGATGACGCAGATACTTCCAGTTGCAATCCGTGGGATCATGGACGCGCACGTCCGTGAAACGCTATTTGGCCTATGCAACTTCTTCGACGTCATCTCTCGGAAGTCGATTGGCGTGAGGCAACTCAGAAGGCTACAGGAAGAGATCGTGGTGATACTATGCGAGCTTGAGATGTACTTCCCGCCCGCATTCTTCGACGTTATGGTGCATCTGCTGGTCCATATAGTGGAGGATATCATCCAACTCGGGCCGACGTTCCTGCACAGCATGATGCCGTTCGAAAGGATGAATGGTGTCATCAAAGGATACGTTCGCAACATGTCACGTCCAGAAGGAAGCATAGCCAGGGGCTTTCTGACCGAAGAGTGCATCTCCTACTGCACGAATTATCTAGGCATCGAGAACCCCGTTGGTCTGCCCGTCAACAGGCACCTCGGCAGGCTCGCTGGATGGGGTCACCGTGAGGGTCGCCGCGAAATGCATGTCGACTTCGAGGGTCGACTCGCCGACTTTGAAAGAGCAAACCTAGTCGCGCTACAACACATAGACGTGGTCGATCCTTGGGTGGTAGAGCACAAAACCTTTATTAAGAAGACGTACAATGACCGAGGCCAACAGAGGACGGACGGAGATATACTCAAAGAGCACAACTCATGTTTCACGCGTTGGTTCAAGCAGAAGCTTCTGTCGTACCCTTTACATGAGGATTCTTCCGCGGAAGAACAACTCATATTCGCCTTGTCACAGGGCGCCGAGCACAACCTGATGACCTATGAGGCGTACGATATCAACGGCTACACATTCTACACCGAGGCCAAGGACATGAAGAGCGATGGTTATCAGAACTCCGGGGTAACGATGGAATCCTACACCGGTAACGACAAGGACAGATACTACGGAAGGATCGAGGAGATCTGGGAGCTGAGCTACGCTGGAGAGAAGGTCCCGATGTTCCGTGTTAGATGGGCCAAGAACGTCATAAAAGAAGACCGGTATTTCACCACCATGGTTATACCCGAAGCCAAATCCAAGACCGCGGGCGCAAACGTCACCGCGAAAAATGAGCCATGGGTACTGGCTTCCCAAGTGGACCAATGCTTCTTCATTACCGACCCGCCAAAGCCCAGTCGTGTTGTCGTGAGGAGAGGCAAAAGGAAGATCATCGGAATGGATGGAGTAGCCAATGAGCAAGACTTCGACAAGTACGGCGACCCGAGGATCGAACATGACGACGATGATGAAGTAGCAGCATACACCACAAGAAGAAGCAGGACCACCCTACCTAAAGGACGTCCGTTCCACAGAAGAACTCCATTTGCGAAAAAGAAGGGCAAGAAGATTGTGAACAGATAGCTAGCTAAGATCGATTGTATTTAAATCGTAGCCTTCATTTCTCGATTGTATTTCATGGGTACTTTTTGAACTATCATGAGTATTTTTAAATTTCATGGACACTCGATCTCGATCCCGGCCCCCTCCATCTCGATCGCTATCCCACCTCGCCAGATCCGGTCCCCCTCGCCGCCGAGCACCCCCCCAGTCCACCGGCCGCCGCCGCCGACCCCCCGCACCCTCGATTCCCCTACTCAACCGCCGCCGCCGACCCCCCGCACCCCGCGCACCGTCTTATAAAAAAATAAGTATCAAACAGCTTTTTAAATGCTACTGTCTTATAAAAAAATATTACTGTTATTATTTAAACAAGTTTGAACATATTTAAACACAAATAAGTATCAAACAACTTTTTAAATGCTAAAAAAAATTTGTGGAGCCCACCTCGACCCCCCTCCATCTCGATCGCTATCCCACCTCGCCAGATCCGGTCCCCCTCGCCGCCGAGCACCCCCCCAGTCCACCGGCCGCCGCCGCCGACCCCCCGCACCCTCGATTCCCCTACTCAACCGCCGCCGCCGACCCCCCGCACCCCGCGCACCGTCTTATAAAAAAATAAGTATCAAACAGCTTTTTAAATGCTACTGTCTTATAAAAAAATATTACTGTTATTATTTAAACAAGTTTGAACATATTTAAACACAAATAAGTATCAAACAGCTTTTTAAATGCTAAAAAAAATTTGTGGAGCCTGAGAGTCGAACCCAGGACCTCCTGGTGTGAGAACTGGCTGCTGACCAGTCGAGCTAGTAGAGGGGACTTGATATGGATCAGTTCTGGTGGTACATAACCTGTTGGCTCGAGTTGAAATAAAAAAACTACTAATGGCGCACCACGGTGAGGTGCGCCATTAGTATGGATATTCTAATGGCGCACCACGGTGAGGTGCGCCATTAGTATTGTGCCTTCGCCCGATCCCCCCTTCCCTCTCCCCCTCGCCAGTTCCCTCTCCCTCTCGATCCACCGCCGCTGCTGCCGCTGCCCTCGCCCTCGCTGCTTGCCCTCGCCCTCGCCCTCTCCCTCCCTCGCCCTCTCCTTGCCTTCCCTCTCCCTCGCCCTCTCCCTCGCCCTAGATCCCCTTCCCCTCTCCTCTCCCGACGCCGCTGCCCCGCCGCCTCGACGCTGCCCCGCCGCCCGGACGCCGCCTCGACGCCGCCCCGCCGCCCCGACGCCGCCCCGACGCCGCCTCGACCCCGCCCCGACGCCGCTGCCCCGCCACCTCGACGCTGCCCCGCCGCCTCGACGCGACCCCGCCGCCCGGACGCCGCCCCGTCCACACCACCGTCGCCGGAGCACCACCACCACCACCCGTCGCCGGAGCATCCTTATCCTCTCCGACCGCCTCCTCCACCCCGGCCCGCTCCTCCAAGGTAAGCTACCGCCCCGACCCCTATCCCCTTCCCTCCTCCCATCCCATCTCCATATGTTCATAGTGTGAGATTGATCCAGATTGCAATTATGTGTTGTTGGTGAAGTGTTTTCTGTGTGAACTAGGAACGTTAGAAGGATATGATGTGGTTGTATCAGTTTCAGCATGATGATTCTCATCAACTTGCACCTGGTCATAGTCCAGTAAATGCATGGCAGTGTTTTGTTCAATTATATTATATAAGAGTGACTCGTGTAGTATAAGGCCCCGTTTGGATGCAAAGTATTTTTCAAAGTATTACTAGAATACCACAGTTTTTTGAAAAACTGTAGTTTAGAATACTTAGAGGTGTTTGGCTATACCAAAAACTGTAGCTTCATAAACAGAGGTATTATTGATACTGTGGTTTTTTTGGAGTATTAAAAAAAGAGGTCCGGACCTCTTTTTTCTCAAACTGAGGAAAACTCGTTCGTGTCATCCACTCGTTGACTACCGTACATCTTGGTCTGTAACCATAACTAGCCATACTGCAGTATGGTTTCGTAGTACTGATTCATTCCTCTCCAAGGCATGCACCACCAGGATACTGATTCATATTCTTTGTAATTAGCTACGGCCGATCAAGTCTCCAACTTCCTAGAAAAGATCATACAACGTTGCATGCAGCCGGGTGGTCATTAGTGATCTGGTCGTGTAGCTCGGTAGGTGTATGAAGCTAGATTAAAGTTGTGTAACTATTGGTCAAAACTACAGTAAAACAACACCAACCAAACATATCGGTAGTTTTTCTAAAGCTGAGAAAATTGCAGCTTTTTAAAAACTGTAGTATTCATTGCACATGCATTGCAATATCGATGTTTTGAAATACTACAGTATTTTAAAAACTGCGCTGCCAAACTAGGCCTAAATTGTAATGGTCAAGTAGCTGCATATACAGCTGCATGCCATTATCTCATAAGAGTGACTCGTGTAGTATGAATTGACAGTGTGATCTAAGTACCATGTGTGTAATTGGGTATGCTTATATGATTTCTGGCACATTTCCTGTACCTACAATACAAATTTGTGAGCATAGCTTCTGTTGTCAATGCAAAAAACTGTTCCTTGTAATGTACATACTCATACTGCATCTTTTGGATTGTTCATTTCTGTTTATCTTGTGCCGATGCTACTTAGTATGTACTCACATCTTCATGCTGGAAGGATAATACTGTAGGTAGACCATTTACTATTTTTTCATTTTTGAATATGGCTAACTCTGCTTCCCCCCAATCTGCATATCCTCTGTTCTGAGCATAATTTTTTTGCCATATCCTTTCCACACCTGGGATCTGCCATTGTAACTTCATACTGATGTAACATGTGAATCTGTTGGTCCTGCTTATTGTCTTTAAAGAAGTCAATGTACCTACCTATTTTTGTGCTATGTTATTATATTTGATCAGTATCAGTTGTGTCTCTCTTAAGAGACTCCTACCTTTTCTGACTCGAGTTGTTAACAACATTTCCATACTTCTGTTAGCTACAACATTTTTTTATTTGAATTTGGTACTCCATGAGTTTTTACTACTGCTAACATAGAGTATTTGCTACTAGTAAAACAAGGATTTTGTATAGTTTTTACTACTTCTAACACACAGAGTATTTGCTACTAGTAAAACAGGGATTTTGTATGCACTGCTACCTGATGAGTGCTTTCTTTGTACTATTTCACCTTGGCATGCATATGTTTATTTCACCTTAGACGGAAATGAGTGTTATCAAGGAAATGGTTTTAGGTAAACCAGCACATCTCATCAGTCTTTCTTACTCAATGTTATCATCTGCTTGGTTTTAGGTGATGGACTCATTTCCGGTGGTTGTTCTGCTTTAGTTTTCCTGATGTTGTTTCGCGTTGGGTTCTGATTCGCTTTTCTGCTATTGTTTCTGTGGTGATGCAGACTTGTGGTGAAGAAGAGCAAGGCCAAGAAAGACTCCAACAAGCCCAAGCGTCGTCTTACTCCTCATGTGAGCCCCAGATTTGATTTGTTGTTGTGGTTCGATTCACTCAAAAGGGAGTGATAATTTTTCCTATGTTCATAGTGTGAGATTGATCCAGATTGAATGTTATGCATATCTTAAACATAGGAGTGTTAGACATAAAGCATGTCCAGCAGAACCTTTAGTGCATCTTTGCTCTTGTTCATTTAGTTTCAGTAAACAAATATTGCGAAGCATGACATGGCCTTTGTGAGCTCCTTTGTATAAAATCAAATGCAAGGTTGCTGATAATGTAACCCAGATCACACAGATCAAATTTTTTTTCAATTTATGCAACTATAAGAGTACCAACCAGATTACACAAATCATTTTTTCTTCAGAAGTGTGTCATAATTTCCCTGTCCTAATTGTTGTTTTGATTCAGAAATGATGATTTCCTACAACCAGTGCATGCATGCCTTTTTTCTTCTTCAATTTTAGTAAAGTGCTCTGTTCTGGGTCATGGACTTTGTGCCATGGACCAGTGCATGCATGCTGCTGCTGCTGCTGTACTACTTGTCAAGTGATGCTGCTGCTGCTATCTGCGAGCTGCTGCTAGTTGTGATTTTGTCAAGTGATGCTGCTGCTACTTGTGATCTTCTAAAATGACCCCTTTCTCCTGAAACGTTGATTAATTTCCGTTTCGGTTGAGAAATGGGGCACTCCAAGGTCAAGAAAATTAGCAAAGGTCATGCCCAATTTTCTTGACCTAGAAGGTGCCCGATTCTCAACCGAAATAAAAATTAATTTGCTTTAGTGGTTGGATTAGTTTAGTATTTTTTTCACACACTCAGACACCCTTGCTTGCCATGTGTGTGAGAGAGATAGTGAGAGGAGAGAAGAAGAAGGGGGTTAGGAAGATGTTGCCTGCTCATCAAAGCTAACCATCTCCCCCTTTTCACCCCTTTTCCTTTGTCTTTTGTGGGTTGCAAGGAAGCTACTGTCTTAGCTAGCTTAGCTTGTGCACAAATCCCAGTGTTACAATCTAGAAAATTAGCCTGCAAAGATGAGGTCCCATGCTGGCTGTACCACTGCATCATGCAACAGTGCCTTCAAGATCCAAGGCAATATCACAAACATCATAGGCAATTTGACCAAACTCACAACCTTGTATCTTTGCAGCAACCAACTTTCTAGACACACCCCTCAAGAACTAGGTTACCCTGAGAACGTGGACTTGGACCTTAGCAACAACACACTAACAGGTTCTATCCCAAAACACCTAGGCAATATCACAAACATCTCTCAATTGTTCCTTGACAATAACCAACTTTTTGGCGACATTCCTCGAGAATTAGGTTATTTGGTCAACTTAGAGATCTTGTTCCTTGACAATAACCAACTTTTTGACCAAACTTTGTTTCTATTTAGAGAGAAACATGGCCCACAACGATGAGGCCGGGGGTTCGGGCGGCAAGGCATTCTGGGAGCTGTCCCAGGAGATGGAGGAACAACCTCACTTCTATGAGGCCGCCGCCTTCCCCACCGATCCTGAGACCACGGATGGTGCCGCCGAGGATGACCACACTGATGCCACCACTGATGGTGCCGCCGAGGATGCCACCACTGATGATGGCGGCGCACACACAGATGGCAGCCAACCGAAGAGGCAACGGAAGTACCAGCGCCCGATCGTGCTCCGCACCCTCAAGGAGGAAGTTACTGAAGTGGACTCCAACGGGAATCCAACGGCGCCCGAACGAATAGTCAAGGGGTACTCGCTTCAGCTCGGGTGCATTGTCCGGAGCACCGTCTCGATCAACACCGAGAACCTGAGGCATCCTGACCGAGGGAATTTGCGCCACCTCCTCTTCACGAAGCTCCACGAACGATACAAGTTCCCCGCTGAATTTGAAAACACAAGCCTCAAAGGGAATAAAGTGAATAATGCTGCCCTCACGAAGATGAGCAAGGCCCTGTCTACTTGGAAAAGCAATGTGAAGAGAATGATCGAGAAAGGTGAGAGTTATCAGAAGATCAAGGAGAAAAATCCTTCGATCACCGAAGATGACTACAACGACTTCAAGATCAATTGCTCGAGCACCGCAAGCTCCCAATCAAGTCAGTGGGGGAAACAAATGCGGGAGCTGATGTCAGGACCCCGACTCGATGTCACATCGATCTAGCCGGTAACACCTCATATCACTTTGCGGCCTCACGCACGGTATCCCCACGGGTGTCGTCTTACCTTTTTCCGGGACCGTTTGCGCCTTTTGGCTCACGTATATGATAGTGTCGCTAGCATCCATATGATAAGGAGCCCGGGCTGACATGACTAGTCGTAAACCCAAAGTGGCACAGACTTACAGGGACAGGCATCCATGACCCAGCTTCGAACGTGTCGGTCATCAGCAAGTGGGTCCGGGCTGTAGCACTGGGCTAGCAGGACTCCGGTAAACCGGGATGTAGCGGGCTAACAGGACTCCGGTACTCAAAGCGTGACATTTCCCCGAAGGGACAGACACAGGAACGAAGAAGGACACATGCCGGCCAGCCTAAGTGTTCCAGAGCAGTAGCAAGCTACCATGGCTCAGCGGTAACACTAGGAGACATTTCCCGGTAAGAGAGGCTACTAAAGATAAACAACTAGATAGTCAGATCCCACACATAGCACTACACATTACACGTACGCATAACATGCAAGTATGTGCTGTACAACATGGCATCACAGCATAACTCAACAATTATATAGATAAAGGCTCAGAAGAGCCATCATAGCATTTATTGCAAACAGGGGTCACAAGACCCGTCATACAGAGCATACAAGCAACAAGCGGAAGCATTACATGTCTGGGTACAGACATCTATAAATGAAAAGGCTGGAAGCCTGACTATCTACAACATCCGATCAAGATCGTAGCTGAGGTACTAGCTACTAGTCGAAGTCCACGAGAACACTAGTAAGACCGAAGTCTCCGCTGCAAAAACATAAATAAAGCAACATGAGTACAAAGGTACTCAGCAAGACTTACATCAGATCCTATCATACATGCATTTGTATCAAGAGGGTAATGTGGGGTTTAGTTGCAGCAAGCCAGCTTTGACTCTGTGGCTATCCTGTTCTACGACTACCAGAAACTCTTGGAGGTGAAACAACGTACACGAGTCCACTAATCACCACACAATACACTACTATGGATTCATCCCCGTCTCCCTACGAGAAGGCCATCCATAGCACTCACACTTGTCTTGAGCATTTTAGAGTATCCACTTCAAGTTGTCTATGTACCATGTAAGCATCCAAGAAGTCCATAACCGCGGACCCGGCTATTCGAATAGATCATGTTAACCCTGCAGGGGTGTACTTCTTCACACACGCTCTCGCCACTTACCGCCATGTACACGTCATGTATCTCGGCAACCTTCAAGCGGAAGCCTGGCGAGGGTGTCGGCCACGACCTGACTAACCACACAAGACTCTAGTCCAGGTTTATCGCCTATTCGGGTTCCATCCGCAAGGAGATCCGGCCGGGGTGTCGCTCACGGCCCCAAACGATGTGTAGCAGGGTTCCCGAGCCCACCAACCGGGTGCCACTCGGTACACCGGGCCACGTGTGCCTAGTCTGTCCCAAGCCCACCCTGCCGGGTGCCACTTGGTAGAAAAATAGCACTACCTACAAACACCAGAAACTAGTTGCGACTCCTGGACAGAGACCAAGTTGGTTAATAAGTCGAGAGGGGTCGAGTTACCGGAACCCAATGTGTGGTAGTATCGAGTCATTGGACAACATACACAGAACTCAGTGCTTAAGGACGGTTCCAGTGAGACAACCCACCATGTACTCCTACATGGCCTCTCACCGCTACCTTTACCAAATCGTGTTCACACACTTCACTCTCAGCATCAGAACATATCGTAACACTCCAATTCATTCCCAATGAACCAGACCTGACACAACTCTAAGCAATAGCAGGCATAGCATGGTAGGAACACAACAATGGCTTCAATCAACTCCTACACATGCTAGTGGGTTTCAACTATTTACTGTGGCAATGACAGGTCATGCAGAGGAATGGGTTCAACTACCGCAGCACAAAGTAGCAGATGAATCGTTGTTGTCCTAATGCAATAACTGAGAGCAGGAGAGAGAGAGTAGGGTTTTATCGAAATGAACAAGGGGGTTTGCTTGCCTGGTAAATCAACAAGGGAGGCACTGCTTCACAGACAGGTACTCTGGAACGTCTCCGGAGCAGGACCTATCGAGAAGGAACGGTGCCGGCAATCAATACACAATCATATGCAACAATATGATGCATGAACATGGCATGTAGATGTGATGCTGCTGAGCTAATGCAACTAGTGTTCAATTGGTTTGAGGTCCATTTGAACCAAAGGTTCAAATGCATTTCTAAATTAGGTCTCTTATATATGCCATAATGTGTTTTCTCATATTCAGCATGTATAGGTTGGTGTGTCATGCATGAAACTAGTACATATGGAAAGATTGCATTTTTCTGATAATTTTTCATATATAATTTATTTAAATCTGAGCTACGGTTGAATTGATATGAATTTTTGAAGTTTAAAGCAATTTCTGGATTTTCTGAATTATTTTAATTCCAGAAAATGTATAATTGCGTCAGCATGACGTCATCATTGCATCAGCGGGTCAACGCGGCTGTCCAGGTCAAATCTGACGTGTGGGACCCACACGTCAGTGACAGGGGGTTAACCCCGAGTCAAACCTGGGCTGGTCAGCTTTGACTAAGCCCTGGGGCCCACTTGTCAGCGTCAGCGGGTGGGGAATTAGTGACTAATTAACAAGCCACGTCAGCCCGCCGGGGTTCTGGCCGGCGGCGACCATTAGCGCGGTGGCGACTCGCCGGACTTGCGCTGCAGGCGGCGTTTGGTCGCGCGAAAACCACCAGGGCGTAGCCCGTCGTCGTCCGCAACCAGGGGAGCTGGTGGGGGGGCTGCGGGGGCGCCGGAGCTCGCCCGAGCGAAGCTCGGGGCGGCGGCTGGAGCTCGGCTGTGTTCGGGGACGCGGCTGCAGCGTGCAAACGCGCAAACTAGAGCGCTAGCGGGGCACTACGAGGTGCGGCGAGAGTGCTAGGTGCACCGGCGTGGCCAAAAGGTCGCCGGAGCAACGCCGGCGACAAGCTCGAGCGGAGGCGAGCTTCGGCCATAGCGGAGCTAAGGCCTGGACGGCGCGAACGGACACGGGGAGGAGGGGGTTCGGTGTGGGGGCTCACCGCGGAACCAGCGAGCGCGAGGGCGAGGTCGGGGATGCCCGGTAGCTCCCGAATCGCCGGCGAGGATCCACGGCGGCCGGAGTCGAATTTGGCGACGGCGACGGCTCCACGGGGCACTCCGGCTTGCGTGGCTCGGCGAGGAGGTAGCTGGCGACGAGGCGGAGCTCCTGGGGACGACGGGGAGGCGAGGGAGAGGCGGTGGCTACGGTGATGCCCGTCGGCGGCGGCGGTCGCGTTCGGTGGGAGTGAGGGGGAGCCAGAGGAGGGGATGAGCGAGAGGGAGGGGAAAAGGACCGGGGCGGCTGCGTGGCGACGTTCCGGACGTCCAGGCGTCGAGGGGGAGGACAGGCAGGCAGGTGCCGTGGCGGCACGACGGTGCGCACGCGCCGGCCACACGCCCCTGGCCTCCTGGCACGAGGAGGGGGACGACTGGCGCTAGCCAGTCGGCTGGGCCGGCCAGCTGGGCCGCACAGGGGAGGGGAGGCCCAGGTAAGTCCCTCCTTCCTTTTATTTCTGTTTTCTAATTTTTCTGACATTTGTTTTGATTTAATAAATATATTAAATCATTTAATTTTATTATGCCAATTTTTGCAGGAGCTGGATATATTATTCCAGAGCTCTTTTATAAATGGCATAATTTTGGGCCATATTTCATATATATAGAAATATATTTCCAATGCAAATATTTATCGAATTAATCCAAATGGCCAAAATAAATGTCCATGAGCTCCTAAAAATATTGTTTTGATTTTTATCTCTGTCCAATATTTTCAGAGGGCAACATGAGCATTTTCTTGGACCCTTTTGGAGAAATTTTTATTTGGGTCATTTTCAAAAATGATTCTGAGGGTTCCACCAATCCTCATTTCAAATTTAAATGAAATTTAAATATGATGCACAAATAGCTAGCTAGCCTAGGTCATACCAGACTAGGGATGTGACAACTCGCCCCCACTTGAAAGAATCTCGTCTCGAGATTCAGGGGTCGACGGAAAGAAAGCGGGGTACTCCAGTCGAAGACGATCTTCTCGCTCCCAAGTAGCCTCTCTCTCGGAATGATGAGACCACTGAACTTTGAGAAACTTGATGTTCTGACGTCGGGTAACACGCTCTGCTTGATCAAGAATGCGAACCGGGTACTCTCGGTATGTGAGGTTATCTTGGAGATCAAGCGTTTCGTGGTCCACTCCACGAATAGGATCCGAGAAGCAACGCCTGAGTTGAGAGACGTGGAAGACATCATGAACTCGAGAAAGATGTGGGGGTAGTTCCAACTGGTAGGCAACCTCTCCTCGTTTAGCAAGAATGCGAAAGGGACCAATGTATCGAGGAGCCAACTTGCCCTTGATACCGAAACGATGGGTACCCTTCAAAGGAGTAACCCGAAGGTAAGCTTGGTCGCCAATTTCATAAGTCATATCCTTATGATGACGATCATACTGGCTTTTCTGACGAGACTGGGCTGTTTTCAAATTCTCACGAATGATGCGAACTTGCTCTTCTGCCTCCTGGATCATATCCGGTCCAAAGAATTGTCTTTCACCGGTTTCTGACCAGTTCAAAGGTGTTCGACATCTTCGTCCATAGAGAACCTCAAAAGGAGCTTGCTTGAGGCTGGATTGGTAGCTATTGTTATAAGCAAACTCGGCGAAAGGAAGACATTTCTCCCAATCCATACCGAATGAGATAACGCAAGCTCTGAGCATGTCTTCGAGAATTTGATTGACCCGTTCCACCTGACCACTCGACTGAGGGTGGAAAGCGGTACTGAAAGAAAGATGGGTTCCCATGGCAGTTTGGAAACTCTCCCAGAAGTGAGAAGTGAAAAGAGTGCCACGGTCTGAATTGATCTCTAGTGGAACACCATGAAGTGACACTATTCGAGAAATATATAAGTCAGCAAGCTGACTAGCAGTGATACTTTCTCGAACAGGGAGGAAGTGAGCCACTTTGGAAAGACGATCAACGACTACGAAGATAGCGTTATTCCCTCTTTTGGTCCTGGGAAAGCCGGTGATGAAGTCCATACCAACTTTATCCCATTTCCATTCAGGAATAGCTAAAGGCTAAAGGGTGCCAGCAGGTCTTTGATGCTCTGCCTTAACGCGACGACAAACGTCACATTTAGCAATGAACTCAGCGATTTCTCTCTTCATCCTAGTCCACCAGAACCTCTGGCGTAGATCCTGATACATCTTAGTACTACCGGGATGAATCGTGAGAGGAGATTCATGTGCCTCCTTAAGAATCAACTGCCGAAGATGTTGCTTCTTGGGAACCACCAAGCGATTCTCAAGAAAACAACACCGCGATCATCCATAGAGAAACATCCACCAACTCCCTTCTTAATGTTCCTCTTGATCCGGGTAATCCCCGTATCATGTTTCTGGGCTTCGATGATAAGATCCACAAGGGTAGGTTTCGCCACCAAGGTAGAAAGGAATCCGCGAGGCGCAATGTGAAGGTTAAGCTTACAGAATTCCTCATGGAGAAGTGGTTGGCCTTGCTGCAACATGAGATTGTTGCAATAGGATTTACGGCTTAGAGCATCAGCCATGACATTGGCTTTGCCTGGGGTGTAGGTAATCCCTAGATCATAGTCTGTGATCAACTCCAACCAACGTCTTTGTCTAAGATTCAAATCAGGTTGGGTGAAGATATACTTGAGACTCTGGTGATCGGTGTAGATCTCGCAACGTTTACCAAGGAGGTAATGTCGCCAGGTCTTGAGTGCATAGACTACGGCTGCAAGCTCTAGATCATGTGTAGGATAATTCTCCTCATGTGGATGCAACTGTCGAGATGCATAGGCAATCACATGACGATCCTGCATAAGAATGCAACCTAGTCCCTGTCGTGAGGCGTCGCAGTAGATAATAAAGTCTTTAGTGAAATTCGGTGGCACAAGTATGGGAGCAGAAGTCAGGCGTCTTTTCAGTTCCTGAAAACTGTACTCACACTGTGGGGACCACTCAAACTTTTTATCTTTCTTGAGAAGTTCCGTGAGGGGTTTGGCTACTTTGGAGAAGTTTTCAACAAAGCGGCGACAATAGCTGGCTAGACCAAGGAAACTCCTAACTTGTTTAACGGTCTCAGGTGGAGTCCAATCGAGAACGGCTTGAACTCTCTCGGGATTGACAGCAATGCCCTTACCAGAGATTACGTGGCCTAGGTAGGTCACTTCTGGCAACGAAAATTCACACTTGGAGAACTTGGCATAAAGGCGGTGCTCTCTGAGTTTTTCTAAAACAAGTCTAAGATGTTCGGCATGCTCTTCCTCGTTCTTCGAGTAAATAAGAATATCATCGAGGTAAACCACGACGAACTTATCTAAGTACTCCATGAAGATCGAGTTCATCAAATGGGAGAATGTGGCTGGGGCGTTGGTTAGGCCAAAGGACATGACGGTGTACTCGTACTGACCATAACGAGTGACAAAAGCTGTCTTGGGAATGTCCCCATTTCTGATCTTGATTTGATGGTAGCCTAACCTTAAATCCATCTTGGAGAAGACTGAGGATCCAGCGAGCTGATCATACAGGTCGTTGATCCTGGGAAGCGGATACTTGTTCTTTATCGTGACCAAATTAACGGGACGATAATCTACAACCATCCGGTCCGTACCGTCTTTCTTCTTGACGAAGAGGACGGGGCAAGCCCAAGGAGAAGAACTAGGACGGATGAAACCCTTTTGCAAGGACTCATCGAGTTGTTTCTTAAGCTCGGCTAGTTCTAAGGGTGCCATCTTGTAGGGTCTCCGGGAGATTGGAGCTGTTCCTAGGATAAGATCTATGACAAACTCTACTTCTCTGTCAGGTGGAACACCTGGCAGTTCCTCTGGAAAGACATCCGGAAAGTCACGGACTACCGGGATATCTTCAAGGTCTGGAAGAGGGCTGGCATTAAGAGAATAGAGCTGACGCTTTGCAAGTCTAGTGGAGACGGTGACTATCTTGCCAGATGGGTGTGTAAGTTGAACAGATCTTGTGTAACAATCAATATTGGCATGATGAGCTGTCATCCAGTCCATACCCAAGATGATGTTAATATCTGAAGACTTGAGGGCTACAAGTGATGCAAGGAATACAAGTCTGTCAACAAGGATTTCGTTACCATGGCTTACACTAGAGGTTTGCCATTTGGATCCAGGAGTTTGGATGACTAGCGGAGTTGGCATACCACAAAATGATATGTCGTGCAAACGAGCATAGCCTTCAGAAATGAAGGAGTGAGATGCTCCAGTATCAAATAGAACTGATGCTGGGTGACAATTGACAAGGAGTGTGCTAAGAACGACATCTGGATCATCATGAGCGTCTTTAGCTGAGACGTGATGCACACGTCCACGTTCAGTGGGGGCTGACTTGACACTGATCATCTTGCATGATGGCTTAATACAGCCAACAGTCTTCTCGGGCTGGGGTGGAGCATAACTAGTCTGAGAGCAGTCACGTGCATAGTGTCCTGGCTTCCCGCATGTGAAGCAAGTCCCTGAGGTTGGACGGGGACCCGCACTAACAAACGGTCTACCAGTAGGCCTGGGTGGAACATACGACTGAGTTGGAGAAGGCACCACATAGGATGACCTTGGTGTATAACCGGAAGGAAGAGCGGAGTTTGGAACCCAAATCCGGCGCTTCTGGGAACTAGAACCGGAGGAAGATCCCAAATCACGGGTGTGCTTACGAGACTCCTCGTAAGTGAGTTGAGCTGTCTCTGCATTGATGGCCTTGTTCACAAGGGCTTGGAATGTATCACAATGATGCAGGTGAAGATCACGACGCAACTTGGGGTTGAGACCCTTCCGGAACCTAGCTTGCTTCTTGGCGTCCGTGGACACTTCTTCTGTGGCATAGCGGGCAAGGTTCTCGAATTCTCTGCTATAAGCATCAACAGCCATCTTACTCTGGGTGAAACTACAGAACTCTTCTCTCTTGCGATCAATAAGGGCCTGGGGAATGTGATGCTCGCGAAAAGCCTCAGTGAAATCCTTCCAGGTAGGAATCTGGCCAGCTGGAAGCATAGCCTCATAGTTCTGCCACCAAAGACTAGCAGGACCTTCCAGGTGGTATGTGGCATAAGTGACCTTGTCATCTTCAGCTACGTTCGCAGAACGCAGCTTATGGGTGATGCTACGGAGCCAGTCATCTGCATCGAGTGGCTCGATGGAATGATGAAAGGTAGGTGGGTGCAAGCGGATAAAGTCATGAATGGTCACAGATCCCTTGAACTGATGTGCGGTATTCTCCTCGATACGTGCCAACAAACAATTAGACTCACGCTTGTTCCTCTCCATCTCTAGCAAGAGCTCTGACAACGAAGGCTGGTCAGGAGGATCCTCATCCCTACCATCTCCATGGTTCTGGCTACGAGCGACGGAACTTCGCTTAGCCGATGACATCCTGAGAAACGAACCAAGGACGGAATCAGCATCAACTAAAGACTGTGGAATGTAGGACAAGGAGTTAGTATCACTCGAACTCCTAGGGCAATTCCGGTAGCATAACGGCAGTAAAATGCTCAGAATGAGACATCCTGCTAAAAATGGGGTAGTACAACAACTCAACATCACCACTCAAGGTTCTGGGATAGTACTAAACAGACTACACCGGAAGTACTCGAAACTGGGTATGACTCTGATCAACCAGTCCTATGGGACTACGGAGTAGTAACACGTGATCCTGATAGACGGAAGAGAAAGCCTAGTTCCTTAACCCCGTAGGAAAGATAGGATGACTCAGATCAGAAGGCCATGAGGTAAAGGAGTAAAAAGAGCCTTACGTTCCATCCCACAATCAATTCCCTTATATAACTAAAGAATTTCTAGACTCGACTTCGACCAGTTTGGCTTGGTAATCCTACAGGCAGTCAGGCTCTGATACCAAAGCTGTCAGGACCCCGACTCGATGTCACATCGATCTAGCCGGTAACACCTCATATCACTTTGCGGCCTCACGCACGGTATCCCCACGGGTGTCGTCTTACCTTTTTCCGGGACCGTTTGCGCCTTTTGGCTCACGTATATGATAGTGTCGCTAGCATCCATATGATAAGGAGCCCGGGCTGACATGACTAGTCGTAAACCCAAAGTGGCACAGACTTACAGGGACAGGCATCCATGACCCAGCTTCGAACGTGTCGGTCATCAGCAAGTGGGTCCGGGCTGTAGCACTGGGCTAGCAGGACTCCGGTAAACCGGGCTGTAGCGGGCTAACAGGACTCCGGTACTCAAAGCGTGACATTTCCCCGAAGGGACAGACACAGGAACGAAGAAGGACACATGCCGGCCAGCCTAAGTGTTCCAGAGCAGTAGCAAGCTACCATGGCTCAGCGGTAACACTAGGAGACATTTCCCGGTAAGAGAGGCTACTAAAGGTAAACAACTAGATAGTCAGATCCCACACATAGCACTACACATTACACGTACGCATAACATGCAAGTATGTGCTGTACAACATGGCATCACAGCATAACTCAACAATTATATAGATAAAGGCTCGGAAGAGCCATCATAGCATTTATTGCAAACAGGGGTCACAAGACCTGTCATACAGAGCATACAAGCAACAAGCGGAAGCATTACATGTCTGGGTACAGACATCTATAAATGAAAAAGACTGGAAGCCTGACTATCTACAACATCCGATCAAGATCGTAGCTGAGGTACTAGCTACTAGTCGAAGTCCACGAGAACACTAGTAAGACCGAAGTCTCCGCTGCAAAAACATAAATAAAGCAACATGAGTACAAAGGTACTCAACAAGACTTACATCAGATCCTATCATACATGCATTTGTATCAAGAGGTAATGTGGGGTTTAGTTGCAGCAAGCCAGCTTAGACTCTGTGGCTATCCTGTTCTACGACTACCAGAAACTTTGGAGGTGAAACAACGTACACGAGTCCACTAATCACCATACAATACACTACTATGGATTCGTCCCCGTCTCCCCACGAGAAGGCCATCCATAGCACTCACACTTATCTTGAGCATTTTAGAGTATCCACTTCAAGTTGTCTATGTACCATGTAAGCATCCAAGAAGTCCATAACCGCGGACCCGGCTATTCGAATAGATCATGTTAACCCTGCAGGGGTGTACTTCTTCACACACGCTCTCGCCACTTACCGCCATGTACACGTGATGTATCTCGGCAACCTTCAAGCGGAAGCCTGGCAAGGGTGTCGGCCACGACCTGACTAACCACACAAGACTCTAGTCCAGGTTTATCGCCTATTCGGGTTCCATCCGCAAGGAGATCCGGCCGGGGTGTCGCTCACGGCCCCAAACGATGTGAGCAGGGTTCCCGAGCCCACCAACCGGGTGCCACTCGGTACACCGTGCCACGTGTGCCTGGTCTGTCCCAAGCCCACCCTGCCGGGTGCCACTTGGTAGAAGAATAGCACTACCTATAAACACCAGAAACTAGTTGCGACTCCTGGACAGAGACCAAGTTGGTTAATAAGTCGAGAGGGGTCGAGTTACCGGAACCCAATGTGTGGTAGTATCGAGTCATTGGACAACATACACAGAACTCAGTGCTTAAGGACGGTCCCAGTGAGACAACCCACCATGTACTCCTACATGGCCTCTCACCGCTACCTTTACCAAATCGTGTTCACACACTTCACTCTCAGCATCAGAACATATCGTAACACTCCAATTCATTCCCAATGAACCAGACCTGACACAACTCTAAGCAATAGCAGGCATAGCATGGTAGGAACACAACAATGGCTTCAATCAACTCCTACACATGCTAGTGGGTTTCAACTATTTACTGTGGCAATGACAGGTCATGCAGAGGAATGGGTTCAACTACCGCAGCACAAAGTAGCAGATGAATCGTTGTTGTCCTAATGCAATAACTGAGAGCAGGAGCGAGAGAGTAGGGTTTTATCGAAATGAACAAGGGGGTTTGCTTGCCTGGTAAATCAACAAGGGAGGCACTGCTTCACAGACAGGTACTCTGGAACGTCTCCGGAGCAGGACCTATCGAGAAGGAATGGTGCCGGCAATCAATACACAATCATATGCAACAATATGATGCATGAACATGGCATGTAGATGTGATGCTGCTGAGCTAATGCAACTAGTGTTCAATTGGTTTGAGGTCCATTTGAACCAAAGGTTCAAATGCATTTCTAAATTAGGTCTCTTATATATGCCATAATGTGTTTTCTCATATTCAGCATGTATAGGTTGGTTTGTCATGCATGAAACTAGTACAGATGGAAAGATTGCATTTTTCTGATAATTTTTCATATATAATTTATTTAAATCTGAGCTACGGTTGAATTGATATGAATTTTTGAAGTTTAAAGCAATTTCTGGATTTTCTGAATTATTTTAATTCCAGAAAATGTATAATTGCGTCAGCATGACGTCATCATTGCATCAGCGGGTCAACGCGGCTGTCCAGGTCAAATCTGACGTGTGGGACCCACACGTCAGTGACAGGGGGTTAACCCCGAGTCAAACCTGGGCTGGTCAGCTTTGACTAAGCCCTGGGGCCCACTTGTCAGCGTCAGCGGGTGGGGAATTAGTGACTAATTAACAAGCCACGTCAGCCCGCCGGGGTTCTGGCCGGCGGCGACCATTAGCGCGGCGGCGACTCGCCGGACTTGCGCTGCAGGCGGCGTTTGGTCGCGCGAAAACCAGGGGAGCTGGTGGGGGGGCTGCGGGGGCGCCGGAGCTCGCCGGAGCGAAGCTCGGGGCGGCGGTCGGAGCTCGGCTGTGTTCGGGGACGCGGCTGCAGCGTGCAAACGCGCAAACTAGAGCGCTAGCGGGGCACTACGAGGTGCGGCGAGAGTGCTAGGTGCACTGGCGTGGCCAAAAGGTCGCCGGAGCAACGCCGGCGACAAGCTCGAGCGGAGGCGAGCTTCGGCCATAGCGGAGCTAAGGCCTGGACGGCGCGAACGGACACAGGGAGGAGGGGGTTCGGTGCGGGGGCTCACCGCGGAACCAGCGAGCGCGAGGGCGAGGTCGGGGATGCCCGGTAGCTCCCGAATCGCCGGCGAGGATCCACGGCGGCCGGAGTCGAATTTGGCGACGGCGACGGCTCCACGGGGCACTCCGGCTTGCGTGGCTCGGCGAGGAGGTAGCTGGCGACGAGGCGGAGCTCCTGGGGACGACGGGGAGGCGAGGGAGAGGCGGTGGCTACGGTGATGCCCGTCGGCGGCGGCGGTCGCGTTCGGTGGGAGTGAGGGGGAGCCAGAGGAGGGGATGAGCGAGAGGGAGGGGAAAAGGACCGGGGCGGCTGCGTGGCGACGTTCCGGACGTCCAGGCGTCGAGGGGGAGGATAGGCAGGCAGGTGCCGTGGCGGCACGACGGTGCGCACGCGCCGGCCACACGCCCCTGGCCTCCTGGCGCGAGGAGGGGGACGACTGGCGCTAGCCAGTCGGCTGGGCCGGCCAGCTGGGCCGCACAGGGGAGGGGAGGCCCAGGTAAGTCCCTCCTTCCTTTTATTTCTGTTTTCTAATTTTTCTGACATTTGTTTTGATTTAATAAATATATTAAATCATTTAATTTTATTATGCCAATTTTTGCAGGAGCTGGATATATTATGCCAGAGCTCTTTTATAAATGGCATAATTTTGGGCCATATTTCATATATATAGAAATATATTTCCAATGCAAATATTTATCGAATTAATCCAAATGGCCAAAATAAATGTCCATGAGCTCCTAAAAATATTGTTTTGATTTTTATCTCTGTCCAATATTTTCAGAGGGCAACATGAGCATTTTCTTGGACCCTTTTGGAGAAATTTTTATTTGGGTCATTTTCAAAAATGATTCTGAGGGTTCCACCAATCCTCATTTCAAATTTAAATGAAATTTAAATATGATGCACAAATAGCTAGCTAGCCTAGGTCATACCAGACTAGGGATGTGACAGCTGAACATAGGGGAACACACACTCGGTCCCGGCGGTTACAGAGTGGCGGAGCCTATATGGGACAAGGAGGAGGCGGACCGTGCCGAGCAAGGCCTACCGCCCCTCTTCGATAAATACGGTGACAAGAAGACCAGGAACTTTGTTAGGGCCCGGTACAAGAAGGACCCGAAAACAAAGGAGCTTACCACGGATCCGAAGACCAGGCAGCTTGAGCTTGTTCTGGTAAGGAATACACCCCCGCGTAATTAGCTCCATATGGTTGCATTCTAATTAATGAAGCCAAATTTCTAAATGGTACACATTCCTTCCGCAGCCGACTGAAAGCAGTAGCGCGGGGTCGACTAAGAGCAACCCTTGGGACACCACTCTAAATAGGGGGTTGAATGTAATGAAGAACAAGGATAAGCTCAGTAAGCCGACGTCAGCTGGTCATGTGGCCGGCAAAGGCTTGTCGACAAAATGGGGGTCATACTATACCGCTGGTGTGCGGAAGGAGAAAAAGACCAGCTCGGAAAGCCAGGCGCGAGAGGTTCAAGAACTCAAGGCACAGGTGGCGCGGATTCCGGAGATTGTCCAAGAGCAAGTGGAACAACGACTCGGAGCGACGATCACCGCCCTTGTGCCTACCTTGATCTCGGGGTTGAGTGTGTGGATTGCGGGCGGCCAACAGGGGCCGCCCCCGATTCCTAGCTTCACGGCCAGCAACTCGCATAATGCGATGGCGGGGCCATTGGTGCCTCCGGCGGAGGCGGCATTGGTGTCTCCGACGCCGGCACGGGAGCTTAATGCACCCTGGTGTACGCCGGCCGGCACCTCTTCAGCAAGCGGCCCCTCCGTCAACTGCACGCCCGCTGTTGGCGGTGCCTCGACATTAGCCGAGCTCGACGCCATCATCACGGTAACTAATTAAGCCTCTCTCGGCCGAGGACTTCATCTCCTTGCCTTTGACTGGGCATCCCTGACGCCCTACATGTTTTCGCAGGGCGCCACCGACGTTCCGTGCACTCTCCTCCACTTCGTGAACAACGAGTTGGTCGATGTCGCCAAGGGCAAAATCGTTCAACCGGGCAACCCCTTGTTCCACGGTACCCAACTTGTTTAGGGTTCAACTGGTTCGGGTGCTGCCAGGCTGCGACGACTTGTTACCTCCGATTCGACCCGTCGGGGCCGACGATGAAGACGTGATGACCCTCAGCGCCTGCCTGAGCTGGCCCCTGCTTTGGCCGAAGAGCCAGATTCGTTTTGGGGCGGGGGACACCACCCCAAAGACAACACCGCCAGTCGTGCCGGCGCCAAGTCGGCCCCATGGCAAGACCGCCGTAACGGTGCCGGACATCCCTATGCCACTGGATCCAAACATGCATATGGCACAGGATCAGAACGACGACGACGACGACGATGATACATTTGGCAACGTTGATCAGTACTTTGCCGAGCATGGGTACGATGGCGACTTCATGGGGCCTCCTTCTCAAGAACCAAACCCAACAAAAGACGTGTGCGATCTAGCTCGTACCGCGGAGAAGACAAGTTGCAACAGGCGCCGTCTGGCGTTCAGCTCTCAGGAGACGCCTCCAGCTGCCGACTTCACCGAGCCTCAGATAGGCGAGGTGCGAAATATTATCAGCCCCAACACACTCAAGAAGGCGGTCTGTGAGCAGAACTCGGTCCCATTACAGGAGAAGAAGAAGGCACGCAAAAGAAAGACTAAGAAGGGTGCGAGCCAGCCAGCACCGAGTACGATCCGTGCTCAGGACGGGCCACCTTCACCGCAGGATATCTCGAGGAGGGTGCATGTGGCGGGTAGGGCGATGCTACCGACAAATATGCTCAATGTTGCAACCGGTGCTATGCGGAGTCTGCATGACAGTGTTCTTGCTTTGGAGAAGCGGCGTCTCAGGGAGAAGGATGTGGCATACCCGGTTTTCGCGGCCAAGGTGCCAGAGGGCAAGGGCTTTGTGGATAACTCCATCGAGCGTACGATCGTCCTTCGTTTTGATGACATCCACGCTATGTTGAACCTTCATCCGCTGCACTACACCTTCGTTCGGCTATTTTCGCTGAGTATGGAGATGCGGATCATTCGCGATAAGACCCCGGACATTGTGATAGTCGACCCCTTCTACATGTGTGCCAAGATCTTGGGCAGCGCTGGGGACCGGCAAGTCGCGAGTTTTTACCTCGAAGGCGTCATTCTGGCAAACCAAGATAAGGATAACTTCCTCGTGCCTTACTTTCCCGAGTAAGTCCTCCCCTCAACCGGCCCGTAACATATGAATTCTTAAATTTCGATCGTTTTTCTTTTAACATTCCATGTTTTCTGCAGTGACACATGTTGCACGCTCATCCTCCTAAGCCCCAAATATTCCATGGCCATGTATTTCGACCCGGACCGTCAGTCGAACGTAGACTACACAAATGTCAAGAAGGTTCTTGATGATGTTCTCCCCGGCTACGCCCAATCTGGAGGCACCTTCACCAGGCCTATTCGTAAGTACGGCAAGCACGTGTTCTCCCACAATACGACGTTCTGCTGCGTCAAGCAGCCGCCTGGCGGTCAGAAGGGTGCCTACTACACCATCCATCACATGCGGTCGATCGGACGGGACCATCATCAACTTCTGCTACCGAGTAAACTCAAAGATTGGGCCGCGAGCATGTCGGCAATCCAGGACGCGGACCTCCGACAAGAATTCTTTCGCATCCAGTCGGAGTTTGCGGAAATCATCCATCAAGATGTCCTTCGTACCTCGGGGCAGTTCTACCTCAGAAATCAACCGTCCAACAGTGACATCGACACAATGCTACAAATGCAGGATGACAACGCCCGTTCTTTCATGACTCCCACGATAGACGGCGGCTTCATCCACGCTCCGGTCCCTTGAGTCGAGTTGTCTAGTTCTGAAACATCGATTGGCTCATGTTGTAATTAAACTTTAATGAACTTGTAGTATGTCTCTTTGGTTTCGAGAGTCATTCAACTTAGATGTAATCGATGCTATTAATGTCTTGCTTTTCTCTTCCGATCGTTCTGTTGCATAATTATATATTGCTTATGTGTTGTCTGTGAATTGGTACTAACGTCTCGTTTGGCTAGTGCATAGCGATGCCGACGTATGTCATGTACAAGGGTAAGGTTCCCGGAGTCTACGATGACTGGGAGGAGTGTCGGAGACAGGTTCACGGATTCAGCGGTAACAGTTACAAAGGGTACACCACTAGGGCCGAGGCCGAATCTAGATACGCCCGCTATCTAGCGGGAGAGGGGAGGGAGCGTTGGAGGAACCGGATGAAGACGAGTTTCATCGTGATGATGCTCATCGTGATGACCGCAGCTCTCTTCTATGTGATGGTAGTTTAGATGATCGATATCAACTTGTAATGTGAAGACAAACTCGCTTCTATTGTATTCGATGAATCTGTTGTTGATGTGTGCTGTCTATATTTTGTCAAACTATACATTTTGTAACCTGTGCAAAAAACAGAAAATAAAAAAATAAAAAAAACCTAATATTCATACTAATGGCGCATCACATGACAGTGCGCCATTAGTATGACAGTGCATACTAATGGCGCATCACTGGGTAGTGCACCATTAGTATGCCGCGGTTACTAATGGCGCATCCAGTGGTGGTGCGCCATTAGTATGCCAAAGCACCTGGGTATACATGGCCCCTAGGAGGCATACTAATGGCGCACGCTGGCCTATACTAATGGCGCACCCGCGGTGCGCCATTAGTATACAAGATACTAATGGCGCACCAGGTGGTGCGCCATTAGTAAAAAATACTAATGGCGTGCTGTTAATGGCGCACCACAGATGCGCCATTAAGGGCCATATTAGGTGCGCCATTAGTAGGGGTTTTTCTAGTAGTGTCTTGTCCTTCCAGGGTGCTCAGGATTCCCGAGGGCCATTGTGAGCTCGTCGTTCTCTCTGTCTAGAACGAACGTCCCTTCCTGTGCTGCAGCGATATAGTGCTGCAGCTTCCTGATGGGTATTCGCAGTTGCTCTTCCGTCAAAACGCACTTCCCTGATACAGGGTCCAAGGTTCCGCCAACCCCGAAGAACCAAGTCCGGCAACGGTCTGGCCATCTCAATGTCTCTGGTTCGACCCCTTTAGCAATCAGGTCATTCTCAGCCTTGTCCCACAAAGGTCGGGCTTTGAGGTAACCACCTGACCCCGTGCGATGGTGATGCTTCTTCTTCGCAGCATTAATCTTGTTTGTCGCTGACATCTTCTTACTCTTTTCCGATGTCTTGTGGGCCACAAATGCGGGCCATTGATCTCTGATCTTCTCAAACCGGCTGGTGAATTCTGGTGTCTCTTCTTTGTCGACAACCGTTTTCAGCTCATTCTTCCACCTCCTGAATAGCTCTGCCATCTTCTTAAGAGCATGAGACTTGATCAATTCCTCTTTAACTGGCTTCTCTGGATCCTCCTCTAGCGGTAGGGTGAAGTTTTCCTTAAGCGTTGTCCAAAGATCTTCTTTCTGCATATCGGAGACATAAGACGTCGGCACCTCAGGGTCTTCCTTCTTTGGCTTTAACCATTGCTGGATACTGATCGGGATCTTTTCCCTAACAAGAACCCCGCACTGAGCACGAAATGCATCCCTTGTCCGGATGGGTTCAATCGGCTTGCCATCGCGCGCGATTGCTGTGATCTCAAACCTTTCATCCGAGCGCAACTTTTTCTTCGAGCCTCGTTTCTTTACCGAAGTTGAGCTCGATCCGGAGGGCTAGAGAAAAATAAGAAAGACGATTAATTAATATGTGTACATATGAAAACAATGAATGCATCAATTAACTAGTCAGCACGGGCTTAACTAATATATATATACCTGGCCAGACTCGGTTCGGTCACCGGAGCAGTCAGCACGGTCTCCTTCTTGTACCTCCATTGGGTCACCGGAGCCATCATGAACATAGTCCTCTTCTTGTACCGGCATCAATGGGTCACCGGAGCCATCATGAACATATCCCTCTTCTTCACCCACTCCTTCCTGACCATCGGTGCCGTTGAGAAATGACGCAACGACATCACTTCCTTGTGCGATTATCTCCCCCAACATCGCTTCTGTTGCTTCGTCTCGGGAGTGCTCCATAGTTTCTGCAAAAATTTACAACATGTCAATTATTATTCAAACATTGTACAGATGGATATATATTAGTGGCAAACATAGAACTAGCTAGCTAATCACAATAAGGAATCATATTAGTGGCCTCGACGCTTCTTCTCTAGGGTTTGGGGTGGCCTCGACACAACCCTTCAAGGGTTTGGGGTGGCCTCGACGACAACGCTCTTTTAACTTGGTAAATTTGGGTGGCCTCGAGAGAGTTTGTCGGGTAGGGGCACAGCGGGAGGGGGTAGGAGACCAACATCGTTTTTTCTCTAGGGTTTGGGTGTCCTCGAGAGTTTTGGTCGAGCGAGAGGGCCGAGGGGGGGTGCTCCCGTGGTATAAGTTATCACGGTCGAGAGTGGGTATATATATCGACCGCCCCTCATGTCGAAGTTATCCGGGAGGGGGTTATATCGACAACGACGGGACATACATATACATGGGAAAATAATGTTATTGGGGAGGGGGTATATCGGTACCCCCCCCCCTTGTGTTGAAGTTCTCGGGAGGGGGTATATCGACAAGGACATACCCGATAAAAAATAAGAAGACAAAAGAAGAAATAAAAAGAGGAGAAGAAGAAAGGAATAGAAGAGAAGCAAACGAAGAAAAAAAGAAGAAAAAAAAGGAGAATAAGAAAGGAATAGAGGAGAAAGAAGAAAAAAAATAGAAATTTCTTTTTTTCTTCTTCTTTCTCCTCTATTCCTTTCTTCTTCTCCTCTTCTGTTTCTTCTTTTTTCCTCTTCTTATTTATTTCTCCTCTTCTTCCTCTCCTCTTCTTCTCCTTTCTTCCTCTTCTTATTTTCCTTTTTCTCCTCTCATTCTTTTTCTTCTTCTTCCTTTCCTAGCTAGATATTTAAAAAAATTCTAAAAATTATACTAACATAAAATGTACTAAATCTAACTTTTGCATATATGAACATATATACACAAAGAACATATAAACATATATACATTTTTATAAAAAAGTAAAAACATCATATTCTTTAAAAAATCATATACATATAATCTAAAAAAACATCATATTCTATAAAAAAATCATCATATATATGAACAAAAACAATTATCACATATATTAAAGAAAACAGGCGAGGGCGCCGCCAGACCAAGGTTAGGAGGGGGCAGGGGCGCGGGGTCGGGGCAGGGCGGCGAACGGCGACGGCGACGGTGTCGGGCAAGGCCGGGGCGGCGCGCGTCGGGGCAGGGCGGCGAGCGGGGACGGCGACGGCGTCGGGGCAGGGCGGCGAGCGGCGACGGCGTCGGGCGAGGGCGCCGGCGACGGCATTAGGGCAGGGCGGCGAGCGGCGACGGTGTCGGGCGAGGGCGCGGGCGTCGGCGTCGGGGCAGGGCTCGGCGGCGACGGCGATGAGGAGCAGCGTGGTGTTGGAAATATGCCCTAGAGGCAATAATAAAAGCATTATTATTATATTTCCTTGTTCATGATAATTGTCTTTTATTCATGCTATAATTGTATTATCCGGAAATCGTAATACATGTGTGAATACATAGACTACAATACGTCCCTAGTAAGCCTCTAGTTGACTAGCTCGTTGGTCAACAGATAGTCATGGTTTCCTGACTATGGACATCAGATGTCATTGACAACGGGATCACGTCATTAGGAGAATGACGTGATGGACAAGACCCAATCCTAAGCATGGCACAAGATCGTGTAGTTCGTTTTGCTAGAGCTTTTCCAATGTCAAGTATCTCTTCCTTAGACCATGAGATCGTGTAACTCCCGGATACCGTAGGAGTGCTTTGGGTGTACCAAACGTCACAACGTAACTGGGTGACTATAAAGGTGCACTACAGGTATCTCCGAAAGTGTCTGTTGGGTTGACACGGATCGAGACTGGGATTTGTCACTCCGTGTTACGGAGAGGTATCACTGGGCCCACTCGGTAGTGCATCATCATAATGAGCTCAAAGTGGCCAAGTGTCTGGTCACGGGATCATGCATTACGGTACGAGTAAAGTGACTTGCCGGTGACGAGACTGAACGAGGTATTGGGATACCGACGATCGAGTCTCGGGCAAGTAACATACCGTCTGACAAAGGGAATAGTATACGGGGTTGCTTGAATCCTTGACATCGTGGTTCATCCAATGACAACATCGAGGAGCATGTGGGAGCCAACATGGATATCCAGATCCCACTGTTGGTTATTGACCTGAGAGCGTCTCGGTCATGTCTGCATGTCTCCCGAACCCGTAGGGTCTACACACTTAAGGTTCGGTGACGCTGGGGTTATTAGGAAGACCTGTATGTGATTACCGAATGTTGTTCGGAGTCCCGGATGAGATCCCGGACGTCACGAGGAGTTCCGGAATAGTCCGAAGGTAAAGATTTATATATGGGAAGTTGTTAAACGGACACCGGAAAGTTTCGGGGGCGTACCGGTATTGTACCGGGGCCACCGGAAGGGTTCCGGAGGTCCACCGGGAGGGGCCACCCCTCCCAGGGGGCCACTTGGGCTGCGTGGGGGAATGAGCCAGCCCCTGGTGGGCTGGGCCTGCCCCCCACCTTGGGCCCATGCGCCTAGGGTTTGGGGGGAAAACCCTAAAGGGGGCACCCCCCTTGCTTGGGGGGCAAGCCACCCCTCCCCTTGGCCGCCCCCCCCTCTAGATGCCATCTAGAGGGGCCGGCCCCCCTCTTGCCCCTTCCCCTATAAATAGAGGGGTGAGGGGAGGGCTGAACACACAAGCCAAGGCGCAGCCCCTCCCCTCCCCAACACCTCTCCTCCTCCGTACGTGCTTGGCGAAGCCCTGTCGGAGAACTGTTGCACCAACAACACCACGCCGTCGTGCTGCCGTTGGAGCAATCTTCCTCAACCTCACCTTCCTCCTTGCTGGATCAAGACGGAGGAGACGTCGTCCGTCCCGTACGTGTGTTGAACGCGGAGGTGCTGTCCGTTCAGCACTTGGTCATCGGTGATCCGAATCACGGCGAGTACGACTCCCTCATCACCATCCCCTTGAACGCTTCCGCACTCGATCTACAAGTGGTATGTAGATGCAAACTCACTCCCTTGACTCGTTGCTTAGATGAACTCATAGATGGATCTTGGTGAAACCGTAGGAAAATTTTAATTTTCTGCAACGTTCCCCAACAGTGGCATCATGAGCTAGGTCTATGCGTAGTTCTCTATTGCACGAGTAGAACACAATTTTGTTGTGGGCGTGGATCTTGTCAACTTGCTTGCCGCTACTAGTCTTATCTTGCTTCAGCGGTATTGTGGGATGAAGCGGCCCGGACCAACCTTACACGTACGCTTACGTGAGACCGGTTCCACCGACTAGACATGCACTAGTTGCATAAGGTGGCTGGCGGGTGTCTGTCTCTCCCACTTTAGTTGGAGCGGATTCGATGAAAAGGGTCCTTATGAAGGGTAAATAGAAGTTGACAAAATCATGTTGTGGTTATTCGTAGGTAAGAAAACGTTCTTGCTAGAACCCAATTGCAGCCACGTAAAAGATGCAACAACAATTAGAGGACGTCTAACTTTTTTTTGCAGCAATTGTCATGTGATGTGATATGGCCAAAGTTGTGATGAATGATGAATGATATATTGTGATGTATGAGATCATGTTCTTGTAATAGGAATCACGACTTGCATGTCGATGAGTATGACAACCGGCAGGAGCCATAGGAGTTGTCTTTATTTTTGTATGACCTGCGTGTCATTGAAGAACGCCATGTAAATTACTTTACTTTATTGCTAAACGCGTTAGCCATAGAAGTAGAAGTAGTCGTTGGCGTGACAAATTCATGAAGACACGATGATGGAGATCATGATGATGGAGATCATGGTGTCATGCCGGTGACAAGATGATCATGGAGCCCCGAAGATGGAGATCAAGGAGCTATATGATATTGGCCATATCATGTCACTACTATATAATTGCATGTGATGTTTATTATGTTTATGCATCTTGTTTACTTAGAACGACGGTAGTAAATAAGATGATCCCTTACAACAATTTCAAGAAGTGTTCTCCCCTAACTGTGCACCGTTGCTAAAGTTCGTCGCTTCTAAGCACCACGTGATGATCGGGTGTGATGGATTCTTACGTTCACATACAACGGGTGTAAGACAGATTTACACACGCGAAACACTTAGGGTTAACTTGACGAGCCTAGCATGTACAGACATGGCCTCGGAACACGGAGACCGAAAGGTCGAACACGAGTCGTATGGAAGATACGATCAACATGAGAATGTTCACCGACGATGACTAGTCCGTCTCACGTGATGATCGGACACGGCCTAGTCGACTCGGATCGTGTAACACTTAGATGACTAGAGGGATGTCTAATCTAAGTGGGAGTTCATTAAAATAATTTGATTAGATGAACTTTATTATCATGAACAATAGTCTAAAATCTTTGCAAAATGTCTTGTAGATCAAATGGCCAACACTCATGTCACCATGAACTTCAACGCGTTCCTAGAGAAAACCAAGCTGAAAGATGATGGCAGCAACTCTTCGGACTGGGTCCGGAACCTGAGGATCATCCTCATAGCTGCCAAGAAACAATATGTCCTAGAAGCACTGCTAGGTGAAGCACCCATCCCAGAGAACCAAGACGTTATGAACGCTTGGCAGTCTCGTGCTGATGATTACTCCCTCGTTCAGTGCGGCATGCTTTACAGCTTAGAACCGGGGCTCCAAAAGCGTTTTGAGCAACACGGAGCATATGAGATGTTCGAGGAGCTGAAACTAGTTTTCCAAGCTCATGCCCGGGTCGAGAGATATGAAGTCTTCGACAAGTTCTATAGTTGTAAGATGGAGGAAAACAGTTCTGTCAGTGAGCACATACTCAAAATGTCTGGGTTGCACAACCGCCTGTCCCAGCTGGACATAAACCTCCCGGACGAGGCGGTCATTGACAGAATCCTTCAGTCGCTCCCACCAAGCTACAAGAGCTTTGTGATGAACTACAATATGCAGGGGATGGAGAAGACCATTCCCGAAGTATTCTCAATGCTGAAGTCAGCAGAGGTTGAAATCAAGAAAGAACATCAAGTGTTGATGGTCAATAAAACCACTAAGTTCAAAAAGGGCAAGGGCAAGAAGAACTTCAAGAAGGACGGCAAGGAGGTTGCCGCGCCCAGTAAGCAAGTTGCCGGGAAGAAGTCAAAGAATGGACCCAAGCCTGAGACAGAGTGCTTTTATTGCAAAGGGAAGGGCCACTGGAAGCGGAACTGCCCCAAATACTTAGCGGACAAGAAGGCCGGCAACACTAAAGGTATATTTGATATACATGTAATTGATGTGTACCTTACCAGTACTCGTAGTAACTCCTGGGTATTTGATACCGGTGCCGTTGCTCATATTTGTAACTCACAGCAGGAGCTGCGGAATAAACGGAGACTGGCGAAGGACGAGGTGACGATGCGCGTCGGGAATGGTTCCAAGGTCGATGTGATCGCCGTCGGCACGCTACCTCTACATTTACCTACGGGATTAGTTATAAACCTTAATAATTGTTATTTGGTGCCAAGTTTGAGCATGAACATTGTATCTGGATCTCGTTTGATACGAGATGGCTACTCATTTAAATCCGAGAATAATGGTTGTTCTATTTATATGAGAGATATGTTTTATGGTCATGCTCCGATGGTCAATGGTTTATTCTTAATGAATCTCAGACGTAATGTTACACATATTCATAGCGTGAATACCAAAAGATGTAAAATTGATAACGATAGTCCCACATACTTGTGGCACTGCCGCCTTGGTCACATTGGTGTCAAGCGCATGAAGAAGCTCCATGCTGATGGACTTTTGGAGTCTCTTGATTATGAATCATTTGACACATGCGAACCATGCCTCATGGGCAAGATGACCAAGACTCCGTTCTCCGGAACAATGGAGCGAGCAACCAACTTGTTGGAAATCATACATACCGATGTGTGCGGTCCAATGAGTGTTGAGGCTCGCGGAGGATATCGTTATGTTCTCACTCTCACAGATGACTTGAGTAGATATGGGTATGTCTACTTGATGAAACACAAGTCTGAGACCTTTGAAAAGTTCAAGGAATTTCAGAATGAGGTGGAGAATCAACGTGACCGAAAAATAAAGTTCTTACGATCAGATCGTGGAGGAGAATATTTAAGTCACGAATTTGGTACACACTTAAGAAAATGTGGAATCGTTTCACAACTCACGCCGCCTGGAACACCTCAGCGTAACGGTGTGTCCGAACGTCGTAATCGCACTCTATTGGATATGGTGCGATCTATGATGTCTCTTACCGATTTACCGCTATCATTTTGGGGATACGCTCTAGAGACAGCTACATTCACTTTAAATAGGGCACCGTCTAAATCCGTTGAGACGACACCGTATGAATTATGGTTTGGGAAGAAACCTAAGCTGTCGTTTCTAAAAGTTTGGGGATGCGATGCTTATGTCAAGAAACTTCAACCTGAAAAGCTCGAACCCAAGTCGGAAAAATGCGTCTTCATAGGATACCCTAAGGAAACCATTGGGTATACCTTCTACCTTAGATCCGAAGGCAAGATCTTTGTTGCCAAGAACGGATCCTTTCTGGAAAAAGAGTTTCTCTCGAAAGGAGTAAGTGGGAGGAAAGTAGAACTCGATGAAGTACTACCTCTTGAACCGGAAAGTAGTGCAGCTCAGGAAAATGTTCCTGTGGTGCCTACACCGACTGGAGAGGAAATTAATGATGATGATCAAGGTACTTCGGATCAAGTTGCTACTGAACTTCGTAGGTCCACTAGGACACGTTCCGCACCAGAGTGGTACGGCAACCCTGTCCTGGAAATCATGTTGTTAGACAACGGTGAACCTTCGAACTATGAAGAAGCGATGGCGGGCCCGGATTCCAACAAATGGCTCGAAGCCATGCAATCCGAGATAGGATCCATGTATGAAAACAAAGTATGGACTTTGACAGACTTGCCCGATGATCGGCGAGCGATAGAAAACAAATGGATCTTTAAGAAGAAGACGGACGCAGATGGTAATGTTACCATCTATAAAGCTCGACTTGTCGCTAAGGGTTATCGACAAGTTCAAGGGATTGACTACGATGAGACTTTCTCTCCCGTAGCGAAGCTTAAGTCCGTCCGAATCATGTTAGCAATTGCCGCATACTATGATTATGAGATATGGCAGATGGACGTCAAAACAGCGTTCCTTAACGGTTATCTTAAGGAAGAGCTGTATATGATGCAGCCGGAAGGTTTTGTCGATCCTAAGAATGCTAACAAAGTATGCAAGCTCCAGCGATCCATTTATGGGCTGGTGCAAGCATCTCGGAGTTGGAACATTCGCTTTGATGAGATGATCAAAGCGTTTGGGTTTATGCAGACTTATGGAGAAGCCTGCGTTTACAAGAAAGTGAGTGGGAGCTCTGTAGCATTTCTCATATTATATGTAGATGACATACTTTTGATGGGAAATGATATAGAACTCTTGGACAGCATTAAGGCCTACTTGAATAAAAGTTTTTCAATGAAGGACCTTGGAGAAGCTGCTTATATATTAGGCATCAAGATCTATAGAGATAGATCGAGACGCCCCATAGGTCTTTCACAAAGCACATACCTTGATAAGATTTTGAAGAAGTTCAAAATGGATCAGTCCAAGAAAGGGTTCTTGCCTGTACTGCAAGGTGTGAAATTGAGCTCAGCTCAATGCCCGACCACGGCAAAAGATAAAGAAGAGATGAGTGTCATCCCCTATGCCTCAGCCATAGGATCTATTATGTATGCCATGTTGTGTACCTGACCTGATGTAAACCTTGCCGTAAGTTTGGTAGGAAGGTACCAAAGTAATCCCGGCAAGGAACACTGGACAGCGGTCAAGAATATCCTGAAGTACCTGAAAAGGACAAATGACATGTTTCTCGTTTATGGAGGTGACGAAGAGCTCGTCGTAAAGGGTTACGTCGACGCTAGCTTCGACACAGATCTGGATGACTCTAATTCACAAACCGGATACGTGTATATGTTGAATGGTGGAGCAGTAAGCTGGTGCAGCTGCAAGCAGAGCGTCGTGGCGGGATCTTCATGTGAAGCGGAGTACATGGCAGCCTCGGAGGCAGCGCATGAAGCAATTTGGGTGAAGGAGTTCATCACCGACCTAGGAGTCATACCCAATGCGTCGGGGCCGATCAAACTCTTCTGTGACAACACTGGGGCTATTGCACTTGCCAAGGAGCCCAGGTTTCACAAGAAGACCAGGCACATCAAGCGTCGCTTCTACTCCATCCGTGAAAATGTTCAAGATGGAGACATAGAAATTTGTAAAGTGCATACGGATCTGAATGTCGCAGATCCGTTGACTAAACCTCTCTCGCGAGCAAAACATGATCAACACCAGAACTCTATGGGTGTTCGATTCATCACAATGTAACTAGATTATTGACTCTAGTGCAAGTGGGAGACTGTTGGAAATATGCCCTAGAGGCAATAATAAAAGCATTATTATTATATTTCCTTGTTCATGATAATTGTCTTTTATTCATGCTATAATTGTATTATCCGGAAATCGTAATACATGTGTGAATACATAGACTACAATACGTCCCTAGTAAGCCTCTAGTTGACTAGCTCGTTGGTCAACAGATAGTCATGGTTTCCTGACTATGGACATCAGATGTCATTGACAACGGGATCACGTCATTAGGAGAATGACGTGATGGACAAGACCCAATCCTAAGCATGGCACAAGATCGTGTAGTTCGTTTTGCTAGAGCTTTTCCAATGTCAAGTATCTCTTCCTTAGACCATGAGATCGTGTAACTCCCGGATACCGTAGGAGTGCTTTGGGTGTACCAAACGTCACAACGTAACTGGGTGACTATAAAGGTGCACTACAGGTATCTCCGAAAGTGTCTGTTGGGTTGACACGGATCGAGACTGGGATTTGTCACTCCGTGTTACGGAGAGGTATCACTGGGCCCACTCGGTAGTGCATCATCATAATGAGCTCAAAGTGGCCAAGTGTCTGGTCACGGGATCATGCATTACGGTACGAGTAAAGTGACTTGCCGGTAACGAGACTGAACGAGGTATTGGGATACCGACGATCGAGTCTCGGGCAAGTAACATACCGTCTGACAAAGGGAATAGTATACGGGGTTGCTTGAATCCTTGACATCGTGGTTCATCCGATGACAACATCGAGGAGCATGTGGGAGCCAACATGGGTATCCAGATCCCGCTGTTGGTTATTGACCTGAGAGCGTCTCGGTCATGTCTGCATGTCTCCCGAACCCGTAGGGTCTACACACTTAAGGTTCGGTGACGCTAGGGTTATTAGGAAGACTTGTATGTGATTACCGAATGTTGTTCGGAGTCCCGGATGAGATCCCGGACGTCACGAGGAGTTCCGGAATAGTCCGAAGGTAAAGATTTATATATGGGAAGTTGTTAAACGGACACCGGAAAGTTTCGGGGGCGTACCGGTATTGTACCGGGGCCACCGAAAGGGTTCCGGAGGCCCACCGGGAGGGGCCACCCCTCCCGGGGGGGCCACTTGGGCTGCATGGGGGAAGGAGCCAGCCCCTGGTGGGCTGGGCGCGCCCCCCACCTTGGGCCCATGCGCCTAGGGTTTGGGGGGGGAAACCCTAAAGGGGGCGCCCCCCTTGCTTGGGGGGCAAGCCACCCCTCCCCTTGGCTGTCGCCCCCTGTAGATGCCATCTAGAGAGGCCGCCCCCCCCCCTTGCCCTTTTCCCCTATCAATAGAGGGGTGAGGGGAGGGCTGAACAACACAAGCCAAGGCGCAGCCCCTCCCCTCCCCAACACCTCTCCTCCTCCGTACGTGCTTGGCGAAGCCCTGTCGGAGAACTACTGCACCAACAACACCACGCCGTCGTGCTGCCGTTGGAGCAATCTTCCTCAACCTCTCCTTCCTCCTTGCTGGATCAAGACGGAGGAGACGTCGTCCGTCCCGTACGTGTGTTGAACGCGGAGGTGTTGTCCGTTCAGCACTTGGTCATCGGTGATCCGAATCACGGCGAGTACGACTCCCTCATCACCATCTCCTTGAACGCTTCCGCACTCGATCTACAAGTGGTATGTAGATGCAAACTCACTCCCTTGACTCGTTGCTTAGATGAACTCATAGATGGATCTTGGTGAAACCATAGGAAAAATTTTAATTTTCTGCAACGTTCCCCAACACGTGGGGGCGTCGGGGCGGAGAAGAAGTGATTTTTGCAGAAACTGCTAAGTATTTCTTATATACCCAAGGCATTGGTACCGGTTCGTGGCACCAATCGGTACCAATGCCCCCCTTTAGTCCCGGTTGGTGCCACCAACCGGGACCAAAGGTCTCTGGTCCCGGTTGGTGGTACCAATGCACCCCCTTTAGTCCCGGTTGGTGCCACCAACCAGGATAAAAGGCCCATGTGATGCCCGCGTCGCGAACAAAGTTTAGTCCCACCTCGCTAGTTGAGAGGGGCGCGCAGTGGTTTATAAGCCCCACTGCCGCACCCCTCTCGAGCTCCTCTCCACTGCAGGCTTACGGGCCGACTTGCTACTACTTTGCCTGATGGGCCTTCTGGGCCTACTGCGGGCCTGAATCCTGGCCCATGGATGCGTTTCTAGTCGTATTCAGGCCGTGGTGGCCCAGTTGGTGGCAAATTTTTTATTTTTTCCCAGGTTTTTTGTTTTCTTTTTCGCTTTATTTATTTTGTTTTGTTTCTACTTACAAAAAAATACTTATTTATTTTATTTTGTTTTGTTTATAATTACTTATTAATTTATTTTATGATAATTCTTTTTGCTATTAAAGTTTCTAACAAAAAAAGTTCTTTATGAAAATTCTTTTTGCTTTTAATGATTTTGAACAGAAAATACTTTGATAATTTTAGTTGCATGAATTTTATATAATTCTAGTTTCAATAATACTAGAGGTTGCGTATAATGTTTTGAATAGAAAATACTTTGATAATTTTAGTTTCATAAATTTTATTTATGTTATTAAAGTTTTTTTGTTTCTACTTATCTATTTTATTATAATTTATATTATTTTGTTTCAAATTACTTATTTAATTTATTTTATTTTGTTTCTGACTTCATTTGTTATTTTTCATGCATTTACTAATTATTTTGAGCTATAAGACGATGAAATTGAAAAGCATTTGAAATGAACTCTGAAAAGGTTCCAAGTTGGCATGATATCATCATTTCACCCACATAGCATGTGCAAGAAAGTAGAGAGGCTTACGGCAAAAAATGGATGCACTTCGTGTACAAAACGGACAATCTTTTTCGAAGTATCAGGGTTTCATATGGAAACTCGTCTGTTACAAAGGGACTTCATTTCTTTTGAACTTATTTGAACCCCCTTGTTTTTATGTGTTCAAAATGCACCATTCAAAGCCACATCATCAATTTACAACCCTTTCTGACTTCATTTGTTATTTTTCATGCATTTACTGATTATTTTGAGCTATAAGACCATGAAATTGAAAAGCATTTGAAATGAACTCTGAAAAGGTTCCAAGTTGGCATGGTATCATCATTTCACCAACATAGCATGTGCAAGAAAGTAGAGAGGCTTACGGCAAAAACTGGATGCACTTCGTGTACAAAACAGACAATCTCCTTCGAAGTATCAGGGTTTCATACGGAAACTCGTCTGTTACAAAGGGATTTTATTTCTTTTGAACTTATTTGAACCTTGTTTTTCTGTGTTCAAAATGCACCATTCAAAGCCACATCATCAATTTACAACCCTTTCTGACTTCATTTGTTATTTTTCATGCATTTACTGATTATTTTGAGCTATAAGACCATGAAATTGAAAAGCATTTGAAATGAACTCTGAAAAGGTTCCAAGTTGGCATGGTATCATCATTTCACCCACATAGCATGTGCAAGAAAGTAGAGAGGCTTACGGCAAAAACTGGATGCACTTCGTGTACAAAACGGACAATCTTTTTTGAAGTATCAGGGTTTCATACAGAAACTCGTCTGTTACAAAGGGACTTCATTTCTTTTGAACTTATTTGAACCCCCTTGTTTTTCTGTGTTCAAAATGCACCATTCAAAGCCACATCATCAATTTACAACCCTTTCTGACTTCATTTGTTATTTTTCATGCATTTACTGATTATTTTGAGCTATAAGACCATGAAATTGAAAAGCATTTGAAATGAACTCTGAAAAGGTTCCAAGTTGGCATGGTATCATCATTTCACCCACATAGCATGTTCAAGAAAGTAGAGAGGCTTACGGCAAAAACTGGATGCACTTTGTGTACAAAACAGACAATCTCCTCTATCAGGGTTTCACACGGAAACTCGTCTATTACAAAGGGATTTCATTTCTTTTGAACTTATTTAAACCCCCTTGTTTTTCTGTCTACAAAATGCACCATTCAAAGCCACATCATCAATGTACAACCCTTTCTGACTTCATTTGTTATTTTTCATGCATTTACTGATTATTTTGAGCTATAAGACCATGAAATTGAAAAGCATTTGAAATGAACTCTGAAAAGGTTCCAAGTTGGCATGGTATCATCATTTCACCCACATAGCATGTGCAAGAAAGTAGAGAGGCTTACGGCAAAAACTGGATGCACTTCATGTACAAAACAGACAATCTCCTTCGAAGTATCAGGGTTTCATACGGAAACTCGTCTGTTACAAAGGGATTTCATTTCTTTTGAACTTATTTGAAACCCCTTGTTTTTCTGTGTTCAAAATGCACCATTCAAAGCCACATCATCAATTTACAACCCTTTCTGACTTCATTTGTTATTTTTCAAGCATTTACTGATTATTTTGAGCTATAAGACCATGAAATTGAAAAGCATTTGAAATGAACTCTCAAAACGTTCCAAGTTGGCATGGTATCATCATTTCACCCACATAGCATGTGCAAGAAAGTAGAGAGGCTTACGACAAAAACTGGATGCACTTCGTGTACAAAACGAACAATCTTTTTCGAGGTATCAGGGTTTCATACGGAAACTCCTCTGTTACAAAGGGATTTCAATTTTTTTGAACTTGTTTGAACTCCCTTGTTTTTCTGTGTTCAAAATGCACCATTCAAAGCTGTAAGACCATGTAGTTCAAAAGCATTTGAAATGAACTCTGAAACCAAAGTACATACATAGTTCTCCAGAGCATTAAAACCAAAGTGCATACATAGTTCTCATTGAACAACATATAGCTCTCCAGAGCATCTAATTAAACCATACGTTCAAATTATGTAAAACATTTCAATGGAAAAACAAATGCGGTCATAACCGCAACCAAGGTAACAACTGATCCAACTGCATAATGATACCAAGCCTCAGTATGAATGGCATATTTTCTAATCTTTTTAATCTTCAACCGCATTGCATCCATCTTGATCTTGTGATCATCGATGACATCCGCAACATGCAACTCCAATATCATCTTCTCCTCCTCAATTTTTCTTATTTTTTCCTTCAAGTAATTGTTTTCTTCTTCAACTAAATTTAACCTCTCGACAATAGGGTCGGTTGGAATTTTCGGTTCAACAACCTCCTAGATAAATAAAATCTATGTCATATTGGTCGGTGATGTCTACTACGCAACCTTCGTCTTGTAGACGTTGTTGGGCCTGCAAGTGCACAGGTTTGTAGGACAGTAGCAAATTTCCCTCAAGTGGATGACCTAAGGTTTATCCATCCGTGGGAGGCGTAGGATGAAGATTGTCTCTCTCAAACAACCCTGCAACCAAATAACAAAGAGTCTCTTGTGTCCCCAACACACCCAATACAATGGTAAATTGTATAGGTGCACTAGTTCGGCGAAGAGATGGTGATACAAGTGCAAAATAGATAGTAGATAAAGGTTTTTGTAATCTGAAATAATAAAAACAGCAAGGTAACGAGTGGTAAAAGTGAGCGTAAACTGTATTGCAATGGTAGGAAACAAGGCCTAGGGTTCATACTTTCACTAGTGCAAATTCTCTCAACAATAATAACATAGATAAATCATATAACAAGCCATCAACATGCAACAAAGAGTCACTCCAAAGCCACTAATAGCGGAGAACAAACGTAGAGATTATGGTAGGGTACGAAACCACCTCAAAGTTATCCTTTCTATTCTAACTATTCAAGAGTTCGTAGTAAAATAACATAAAGCTATTCTTTCCGCTCAATCCATCATAGAGTTCATACTAGAATAACACCTTAAGACAGAAATCAACCAAAACCCTAATGTCACCTAGATACTCCATTGTCACCTCAAGTATCCGTGGGCATGATTATACGATATGCATCACACAATCTCAGATTCATCCAACCAACATAAAAGTACTTCAAAGAGTGCCCCAAAGCTACTACCGGAGAGTCAAGAACGTGTGCCAACCCCTATGCATAGGTTCCCAACGAAAAAAACCCGCAAGTTGATCACCAAAACATACATCAAGTGGCACATGATATCCCATTGACACCACAGATAATCACGGCAAGACATACATCAAGTGTTCTCATAAAGACTCAATCCGATAAGATAACTTCAAAAGGGGAAACTCAATTCATCACAAGAGAGTAGAGGGGGAGAAACATCATAAGATCCAACTACAATAGCAAAGCTCGGGATACATCAAGATCGTGCCATAGAGGGAACACGAGAGAGAACACGAGAGAGAGAGATCAAACACATAGCTACTGGTACATACCCTCAGCCCCGAGGGTGAACTACTCCCTCCTCGTCATGGACAGCGCCGGGATGATGAAGATGGCCTCCGGTGATGGGATCCCCCTCCGGCAGGGTGCCGGAACATGGTCCTGATTGGTTTTTGGTGGCTACAGAGGCTTGCGGCGGCGGAACTCCCGATCTAGGTTCTGTTCTGGAAGTTTTAGGGTACGTAGGTATATATGGGTGAAAGGAGAACGTCGGTGGAGCTACGGGGGCCCCACGAGGCAGGGGGCGCGCCCTAGGGGGGTGGGCGCGCCCCCCACCCTCGTGAGCACCTCCCGTATCTTCTAACATGGGGTCCAAGTCCATCAGGTGGGTTTCCTTCCAAAAATAACTTCTCCAATTGATTTCGTTCCGTTTTGACTCCGTCTGATATTCCTTTTCTTTGAAACACTGAAATAGGCATAAAACAACAAATCTGGGCTGGTCCTCCGGTTAATAGGTTAGTCCCAAAAATAATATAAAAGTGGATAATAAAGCCCAATATTTCCTAAAACAGTAGATAAAGTAGCATGGAGCAATAAAAAATTATAGATACGTTGGAGAAGTATCAAGCATCCCCAAGCTTAATTCCTGCTCGTCCTCGAGTAGGTAAATGATAAAAAAGAATTTTTTATGCGGAGTGATACTTTGGCATAATTTCAATGTAAATCTTCTTAATTGTGGTATGAATATTCAGATCCTAAAGATTCAAGACAAAAGTTCATATTGACACAAAAATAATAATAATTCAAGCATACTAATCAAAGCAATCATGTCTTCTCAAAATAACATGGCGAAAGAAAGTTCATCCCTACAAAATCATATAGTTAGGCTATGCTTCATTTTCGTCACACAAAGATGTTCCCAGCTTCTATACCCCCGATGACAAGCCAAGCAATTGTTTCATACTTAAATAATCTCAAACTTTTTCAACTTTCACGCAATACATGAGCGTGAGCCATGGATATAGCACTATGAGTGGAATAGAATATGATGATGGGGATTGTGTGGAGAAGACAAAAAAGCAGAAAGTCTCACGTTGACGAGGCTAATCAACGGGGTATGGAGATGCCTATCAATTGATGTCAACATGAGGAGTAGGGATTGCCATGCAACGGATGCACTAGAGCTATGAATGCTCAACAAAAGAAAACTAGTGGGTATGCATCCAACTTGCTTGCTCATGAATACCTAGGGCATTTGAGGAAGCCCATTGTAGGAATATACAAGCCAAGTTCTATAATGAAAAATTCCCACTAGTATAAAAAGGACAACTTATGAGACTCACTACATGAAGAACGAGGTGCTACTTTGAAGCACAATATATGAGACTCACTATATGAAGAACAAGGAGCTACTTTGAAGCACAAGTGTGGAAAAAGAGATAGTAGCATTGCCCTTTTTATTTTCTTTTTTTTGGCCTTTCTTTTTTTTGCTTTTTGGCCTTTCTCTTTTTTTTGGTTTTTTGTTTTTTTGGGCAATGCTCTAATAATGATGATCATCACACTTCTATTGATACAACACAAGGATTACAACTCGAAACTTAGAACAAGATATGACTCTATATGAATGCCTCCGGCGGTGTACCAGGATGGTGCAATGAATCAAGAGTGACATGTATGAAAAATAATGCATGGTGGCTTTGCCACAAATACGATGTCAACTACAAGATCATGCAATGGCAATATGACAAAAGTAATGTATGTCATGATGATGATGGTGGAAGTTGCATGGCAATATATCTTGGAATGGCTATGGAAATGCCATAATAGGTAGATATGGTGGCTGTTTTGAGGAAGATATAAGGAGGTTTATGTGTGATAGAGCGTATCGTATCACGGGGTTTAGATGCACCGGCGAAGTTTGCGCTAACTCTCAAGGTGAGAAAGGGCAATGCACGGTACCGAAGAGGCTAGCAAAGGTGGAAAGGTAAAAGTGTGTATAATCCATGGACTCAACATTAGTCAAAAGAACTCATATACTTATTGAAAAAATTTAGAAGTCATCAAAAATCAAGTACTACGCGCATGCTCCTAGTGGGATAGATTGGTAGGAAAAGACCATCGCTCGTCCCCGACCGCCACTCATAAGGATGCACAAGCCAGGTACACTTCATGTTTCAAATTTGTTACACAACTTTAACCATACGTGCATGCTACGGGACTTGCTAACTTCAACACAAGCATTTCTCAAATTCCCAATTACTCAACTAGCACGACTTTGATATTATCACCTCCATATCTCAAAACAATTATCAAGCATCAAACTTTTCTTAGTATTCAACACACTCATAAGAAAGTTTCACATATCTTGAATACCAAGTATATTAACATTAAGAAAATTACCATGCTATCAACGACTCTCAAAATAATCTAAGTGAAGCATGAGAGATCAATAGTTTCTTTAAAACAAATCCACCACCGTGCTCTAAAAGATATAAGTGAAGTACTAGAGCAAAAACAAAAACTACTCCGAAAGATATAAGTGAAGGTCAATGAGTAGCTAAATAATTATGCAACTAAATGAAGGCTCTCTCTCATTAAAGAATTCAGATCTTGATACTTTATTCAAACAGCAAGCAAAGCTAAAGAAAACAACAATGCAAGGATAGCACAACTCATGTGAAGAAGCAAAACTTAGGCTCAACCGATACTAACCGATAGTTGTTGAAGAAGAAAGGTGGGATGCCTACCGGGGCATCCCCAAGCTTAGATGCTTGAGACTTCTTGAAATATTATCTTGGGGTGCCTTGGGCATCCCCAAGCTTGAGCTTCTGTATCTCCTTAATTCCTCTCATATCATGGTTTCTCTTTTTATCAAAAGCTTCATTCACAACAAACTCAACAAGAACTCGTGAGATAGGTTAGTATAAACCAATGCAAAACCTTATCATTTTCTACTGTAACAAATCACTAACATTATTATTCAACATTGCACACTAAATGCCTCTGTATATTTAATACTCCTATCCTCAAATAGAATCATTAAACAAGCAAACATATGCAAACAATGCAACCATAACAGCAATCTGCCAAAATAGTACAGTCTGTAAAGAATGCAAGAGTATCAATACTTCCCTAACTACAAAAATTATGAACTAAAATTCCCTCTGTAATAAATTTATCAGAGCTTAATATGCAAAACGATTCAATGTTATACCATGCTCTAACTTTTCTAAGGAATTTTTGCAACAGAGGTAAACTTTCTGTTTTCAAACAGCAACATGCAAACTAGCAAAATAAGCATGGCAAAGGCTATCCTTGACCTTTTTATTGAACCTAAAGATGTAAAACACTATTCTAACTAACAGAAAACAAACACTAACAAAAGAAAATGACGCTCCAAGCAAAACACATATCATGTGGTGAATAAAAATATAGCTCCAAGTAAAGTTACCGATGAACGAAGACGAAAGAGGGGATGCCTTCCGGGGCATCCCCAAGCTTACGCTCTTGGTTGTCCTTGAATATTACCTTGGGGTGCCTTGGGCATCCCCAAGATTAGGCTCTTGCCACTCCTTATTCCACAGTCCATCGAATCTTTACCCAAAACTTGAAAACTTCAACCACACAAAACTTAACAGAAAACTCGTAAGCTCCGTTAGCGAAAGAAAACAAAACACCAATTCAAGGTACTGTAATGAAATCAATATTTATTTATATTGGTGTAAAACCTACTGTATTCCAACTTCTCTATGGTTTATAAACTATTTTACTAGCCATAGATTCATCAAAATAAGCAAACAACACAATGAAAACAGAATCTGTCAAAAACAGAACAGTCTGTAGTAATCTGTAACTAACACAAACTTCTCGAACTCCAAAAATTCTAAAATATATTGGTGGACCTGAGGAATTTGTCTCGTAATCATCTGAAAAAAGAATCAACTAAATAGCACTCTCCAGTAAAAAGTTATAGCTAATCTCGTAAGCGCTAAAGTTTCTGTTTTTTACAGCAAGATCATATAAACTTCACCCAAGTCTTCCCAAAGGTTCTACTTGGCACTTTATTAAAACAAAAGCTATAAAACATGATTACTGCAGTAGAATAATCATGTGGACACACAAAAACAGTAAGGGTAAATATTGCGTTGTCTCTCAACAAGCGCTTTTCTTTAATGCCTTTTAGCTAGGCATGATGATTTCAATGATGCTCACATAAAAGATAAGAGTTGAAACATAACGGGAGCATCATGAAGAATATGACTAGCACATTTAAGTCTAACCCACTTCGTATGAATAGGGATTTTGTGAGCAAACAACTTATGGGAACAATAATCAACTAGCATAGGAAGGCAAAACAAGCATAACTTCAAGAATTTAAGCACATAGGGAGGAAACTTGATATTATTGCAATTCCTACAAGCATATGTGCCTCCCTCATAATAATTTTCAGTAGCATCATGAATAAATTCAACAATATAACCAGCACCTAAAGCATTCTTTTCATGATCTACTAGCATAGAAGATTTACTATTCTCCACATAAGCAAAATTCTTCTCATGAATAGTAGTGGGAGTATCATGAGAGACTTGAACACTAAAAATTGTTTCCACATTAAAAGAGTAATGTTCAGAAAAAGGGTAATCATAATCATGACAAGACTTGTAAATATAATCCTCACTACTTTTTATAGCATAAGTTTCATCACAGTAATCATCATAAGTAGCAACTTCGTTCTCATCATAATCGATTGAAACCTCTCCCAAGATAGTGGAATCACTAAATAAAGTTGACACTCTTCCAAATCCACTTTCGTATTCATCACAATAACATTCAACATCCTCCAAAATAGTGGGATCACTACTTCCTAAAGTTGACACTCTTCCAAACCCACTTTCATCAATATAATCATCATAGGTAGGAGGCATGCTATCATCATAACAAATTTGCATATCAAAACGTGGGATGCTAAAAATAACATCTTCATTAAATGTAGCATCCCAAGCTTGGGACAATCATTAATTTCAGCAAATATATTGTCAAATATTTCATCCTCATCAAACATAGCTTCCCAAAGCTTGGGCCCTTTCATATCATAAGCATAATCACTCTCATCATTAAAAATATGGATAGCACCAATAGTATAGCAATTATCATCATCATAAGTAGTAGTAGGAGCAACATCATTTGGGAGGGATACCTTTTTACCTTTGTTGCTCCTTCTTTTCTTTTTCTTCTTCACATTATGTGTAGGTTCAACCTTCCTCTTTGAGCTCCTTATTGATGAGTTTGGCTGAATAGAAAGCTCCTCCTCGTTACCTGATTCATCATACGAAATAATAGGAGGAGATTGGGAAGCCTCTTCCCTTTCATTAGTATTCTCATCATCTTCCATTTGCTTTCTTTTCTTTAGGTAATTGGCGATATAAGGATTTTCAATGCATCTCTCCGCACAATACATATAAATTTTCTCTAGATCAAAATCAAGAATTTTATCAAGACTAAATTTTGGAATACCCTCAGTTATACGTTTCATTTCTTCATAACCCAAAAGAAGGCTAAGCTCTTTATGATGCTCAAGGGTAATCAAATTATCACAATATTTGGACACGACTTGATTATGAAACAAATAGCATTGGAGCTTTAAATGACCATGTTCATTGCAAAGTTCACAAGGAGCGCGAAAAATATTGAATCTTTCAGCACATTCATCTAGCTCTTCTTGCAACAATTTGGTTTCTAAGTACTTATGCCTCTTGCAATAAATATCTTCTCTATTTGGTGTGTTCATGCAAACATGCACTCCACAAAAGTTGACATGCTCATAAGAGATATTTTCATCATAACTAGTGCAATCATCATTAGCATCATGGATATTCAAAGAATTCGTACTAACAACATTGCAATCATGCTCATTATTCAAAGATTTAGTGCCAAACAATTTAATGCATTCTTCTTCTAACACTTTGGCACAATTTTCTTTTCCATCATACTCACGAAAGATATTAAAAAGATGAAGCGTATGAGACAAACTTAACTCCATTTTTTTGTAGTTTTCTTTTATAAACTAAACTAGTGATAAAACAAGAAACAAAAAGATTCGATTGCAAGATCTAAAGATATACCTTCAAGCACTCACCTCCCCAGCAACGGCGCCAGAAAAGAGCTTGATGTCTACTACGCAACCTTCTTCTTGTAGACGCTGTTGGGCCTGCAAGTGCACAGGTTTGTAGGACAGTAGCAAATTTCCCTCAAGTGGATGACCTAAGGTTTATCCATCCGTGGGAGGCGTAGGATGAAGATGGTCTCTCTCAAACAACCCTGCAACCAAATAACAAAGAGTCTCTTGTGTCCCCAACACACCCAATACAATGGTAAATTGTATAGGTGCACTAGTTCGGCGAAGAGATGGTGATACAAGTGCAAAATAGATAGTAGATAAAGGTTTTTGTAATCTGAAATAATAAAAACAGCAAGGTAACGAGTGGTAAAAGTGAGCGTAAACGGTATTGCAATGATAGGAAACAAGGCCTAGGGCTCATACTTTCACTAGTGCAAGTTCTCTCAACAATAATAACATAGATAAATCATATAACAAGCCCTCAACATGCAACAAAGAGTCACTCCAAAGCCAATAATAGCGGAGAACAAACATAGAGATTATGGTAGGGTACGAAACCACCTCAAAGTTATCCTTTCTGTTCTAACTATTCAAGAGTTCGTAGTAAAATAACATAAAGCTATTCTTTCAGCTCAATCCATCATAGAGTTCATACTAGAATAACACCTTAAGACACAAATCAATCAAAACCCTAATGTCACCTAGATACTCCATTGTCACCTCAAGTATCCGTGGGCATGATTATACGATATGCATCACACAATCTCAGATTCATCCAATCAACATAAAAGTACTTCAAAGAGTGCCCCAAAGCTACTACCGGAGAGTCAAGAACGTGTGCCAACCCCTTTGCATAGGTTCCCAATGTCACGAAACCCGCAAGTTGATCACCAAAACATACATCAACTGGCACATGATATCCCATTGTCACCATAGATAATCACGGCAAGACATACATCAAGTGTTCTCATAAAGACTCAATCCGATAAGATAACTTCAAAAGGGGAAACTCAATTCATCATAAGAGAGTAGAGGGGGAGAAACATCATAAGATCCAACTACAATAGCAAAGCTCGGGATACATCAAGATCGTGCCATAGAGGGAACACGAGAGAGAGAGAGATCAAACACATAGCTACTGGTACATACCCTCAGCCCCGAGGGTGAACTACTCCCTCCTCGTCATGGATAGCGCCGGGATGATGAAGATGGCCTCCGGTGATGGGATCCCCCTCCGGCAGGGTGCCGGAACAGGGTCCCGATTGGTTTTTGGTGGCTACAGAGGCTTGTGGGGGCGGAACTCCCGATCTAGGTTCTGTTCTGGAAGTTTTAGGGTACGTAGGTATATATGGGTGAAAGGAGAACGTCGGTGGAGCTACGGGGGCCCCACGAGGCAGGGGGCGCGCCTTAGGGGGTGGGCGCGCCCCCACCCTCGTGAGCACCTCCCGTATCTTCTAACATGGGGTCCAAGTCCATCAGGTGGGTTTCCTTTCAAAAATAACTTCTCTAGTTGATTTCGTTCCGTTTTGACTCCGTCTGATATTCCTTTTCCTCGAAACATTGAAATAGGCATAAAACAGCAAATCTGGGCTGGTCCTCCGGTTAATAGGTTAGTCCCAAAAATAATATAAAAGTGGATAATAAAGCCCAATATTGCCTAAAACAGTAGATAAAGTAGCATGGAGCAATAAAAAATTATAGATACGTTGGAGACGTATTAGTCGGCGTAATTGTCATAAACAATAAATGAACCAAATAGTTATGAAAAGATAATATATACCACATCTGAATCATAGACAGGACGAGGGCCGACGGGGGCGGATACCAAAACCATCGCACTATATAATAACAAGGAATAATAAAAGTAAGAAAATTAGACAAGTATCTATCTGAAGTCAGAATTTTTTTCTTTCAGAAAGAAGATAAGAACAAGAGGCTCACCACTGTGGTGCCAGCGACGAGATTGGCACGGGCGATCGACGACGGTGAAGACGGGGCGGGGACGGGGCGTGACGGACCGCTAAATCTAGACAAATCTCGTTGAAAATGGAGCTCGGAGGTCGAGTTTCGAGAGGAGAAAGCTTAACCAGTGTGGCTCGGGCATTTCATCGAACACCTCATGTGCATAGGAGGTGAACTAGAGCACCCAAATGCCCTCCCCTCGCCGGCTTGACAAAACAGAGCACTCTGTAGTGCTCTGCCGCGGCGGTGGCTATATGTAGGCAAGTTATTTGTCCCAGTTCGTGGCATGAACCGGGACTAAAGCGACCCCTTCTGTCCCGGTTCAAGCCACGAACCGGTACCAATGGCTGTGGGCCAGGAGCGAGGACCATTGTGTTGGAGATCGTTGCAGAAAATAAAAAAATTCTACGCATCACCAAGATCAATCTATGGAGTCATCTTGCAACGAGAGAGATAGGAGTGCATCTACATACCCTTGTAGATCGTGAGAGGAAGCATTCAAGAGAACGGGGTTGATGGAGTCGTACTCGTCGTGATCCAAATCACTGAAGATCCTAGTGCCGAACGGACGGCACCTCCGCATTCAACACACGTACAGAGCGGAGACGTCTCCCGCGCCTTGATCCAGCAAGGAGGAGGGAGAGGTTGCGGAAGAAAGCTCCAGCAGCAGCACGACGGCGTGGTGGCGATGGAGAGCCAGTACTCCGGCAGGGATTCGCCAAGCTTCTACGGAGGAGGAGAGGTGTTGGGGACGGGAGGGGCTGCGCCTTGGAGGTGTGTATGCAGCCCTCCCCTCGCCCCTCTATTTATAGGGGGAGGAGGAAGGGGGCCAGCCCCCTCTAGATGAGATCTAGAGGGGGGCGGCGGCCAAGGGGGGGACTTGCCCCCAAGCAAGGGGGCGGGGCGCCCCATTTAGGGTTTCCCCCCCCCAACCCTAGGCGCATGGGCCCAAGGGGGGGATGCGCACAGCCCTCTAGGGGCTGTTTCCCTTCCCTCCACGGCCCATGAGGCCCTCCGGGATAGGTGGCCCCTCCCGGTGGCCCCGGTACAATACCGGTATGCCCCCGAACTTTTCTAGTGACCGTATCACAACTTCCCATATATAAATCTTCACCTCCGGACCATTCCGGAACTCCTCGTGACGTCCGGAATCTCATCCGGGACTCCGAACAACATTCGCTAATCACATACAAGTCATCCTAATAACCCTAGCGTCAACGAACCTTAAGTGTGTAGACCCTACGGGTTCGGGAATCACATAGACATGACCGAGACAGCTCTCCGGTCAATAACCAACAGCGGGACCTGGATACCCATGTTGGTGTTGGAAATATGCCCTAGAGGCAATAATAAATTAGTTATTGTTATATTTCCTTGTTCATGATAATGGTTTATTATCCATGCTATAATTGTATTGATAGGAAACTCAGATACATGTGTGGATACATAGACAACACCATGTCCCTAGTAAGCCTCTAGTTGACTAGCTCGTTGATCAATAGATGGTTACGGTTTCCTGACCATGGACATTGGATGTCATTGATAACGGGATCACATCATTAGGAGAATGATGTGATGGACAAGACCCAATCCTAAGCCTAGCACAAAGATCGTAGTTCGTATGCTAAAGCTTTTCTAATGTCAAGTATCTTTTCCTTAGACCATGAGATTGTGCAACTCCCGGATGCCGTAGGAATGCTTTGGGTGTACCAAACGTCACAACGTAACTGGGTGACTATAAAGGTGCAGTACAGGTATCTCCGAAAGTGTCTGTTGGGTTGGCACGAATCAAGACTGGGATTTGTCACTCCGTGTAAACGGAGAGGTATCTCTGGGCCCACTCGGTAGGACATCATCATAATGTGCACAATGTGATCAAGGAGTTGATCACGGGATGATGTGTTATGGAACGAGTAAAGAGACTTGCCGGTAACAAGATTGAACAAGGTATCGGATACCGACGATCGAATCTCGGGCAAGTACAATACCGCTAGACAAAGGGAATTGTATACGGGATCGATTGAGTCCTTGACATCGTGGTTCATCCGATGAGATCATCGTGGAACATGTGGGAGCCAACATGGGTATCCAGATCCCGCTGTTGGTTATTGACTGGAGAATGTCTCGGTCATGTCTGCATGTCTCCCGAACCCGTAGGGTCTACACACTTAAGGTTCGGTGACGCTAGGGTTATAAAGGAAGCTTGTATGTGGTTACCGAATGTTGTTCGGAGTCCCGGATGAGATCCCGGACGTCACGAGGAGTTCCGGAATGGTCCGGAGGTAAAGATTTATATATGGGAAGTCCTGTTTTGGTCACCGGAAAAGTTTCGGGCGATATCGGTAATGTACCGGGACCACCGGGAGGGTCCCGGGGGTCCACCAAGTGGGGCCACCTACCCCAGAAGGCTGCGTGGGCCAAGTGTGGGAGGGGACCAGCCCCTAGGTGGGTTGGTGCGCCCCCCACAAGGGGCCCAAGGCGCAAGGGAGAGTGGGAGGGGGCAAACCCTAGTCCAGATGGGCCTTAAGGCCCACCTAGTGGGCGCCTCCCCTCTCTCCCCTCTTGGCCGCCCCCCCAAATCCCATCTAGGGCTGGCCGCCACCCCTAGGGGGTGGAAACCCTAGAGGGGGCGCAACCCCCCCTCTTCCCCTATATATATTGGAGGTTTCGGAGCAGCCCAACACATGAGAACCTCTCCTCTCGTTGGTGCAGCCCTGCATCTCTTCTTCCTTCTCCTCCTCTCCTGTGGTGCTTGGTGAAGCCCTGCAGGATAGCCACGCTCCTCCATCACCACCACGCCGTTGTGCTGCTGCTGGATGGAGTCTTCCTCAACCTCTCCCTCTCTCCTTGCTGGATCAAGGCGTGGGAGACGTCACCGGGCTGTACGTGTGTTGAACGCGGAGGTGCCGTCCGTTCGGCACTAGGATCTCCGGTGATTTGGATCACGACGAGTACAACTCCTTCAACCCCGTTCTCATGAACGCTTCCGCTTAACGATCTACAAGGGTATGTAGATGCACTCTCCTTCCCCTCGTTGCTGGTTTCTCCATAGATAGATCTTGGTGACACGTAGGAAATTTTTTGAATTTCTGCTACGTTCCCCAACAGTGGCATCATGAGCTAGGTCTATTGCGTAGATTCTTTGCACGAGTAGAACACAAAGTAGTTGTGGGCGTTGATGTTGTTAAATATGCTTACCGTTACTAGTCCAATCTTGTTTCGACGGTATTGTGGGATGAAGCGGCCCGGACCGACCTTACACGTACTCTTACGTGAGACAGGTTCCACCAACTGACATGCACTTGGTGCATAAGGTGGCTAGCGGGTGCCAGTCTCTCCCACTTTAGTCGGAACGGATTCGATGAAAAGGGTCTATATGAAGGGTAAATAGCAATTGGCATATCACGTTGTGGTTTTGCGTAGGTAAGAAACGTTCTTGCTAGAAACCCATAGCAGCCACGTAAAATGTGCAAACAACAATTAGAGGACGTCTAACTTGTTTTTGCAGGGTATGCTTTGTGATGTGATATGGCCAAGAAGAATGTGATGAATATATGTGATGTATGAGATTGATCATGTTCTTGTAATAGGATTCACGACTTGCGTGTCGATGAGTATGACAACCGGCAGGAGCCATAGGAGTTGTCTTTATTTATTGTATGACCTGCGTGTCATTATACAACGCCATGTAATTACTTTACTTTATTGCTAACCGGTAGCCATAGTAGTAGAAGTAATAGTTGGCGAGACAACTTCATGAAGACACGATGATGGAGATCATGATGATGGAGATCATGGTGTCATGCCGGTGACGATGATGATCATGGAGCCCCGAACATGGAGATCAATGGAGCTATATGATATTGGCCATATCATGTCACTAGTATATAATTGCATGTGATGTTTATTATGTTTATGCATCTTGTTTACTTAGAATGACGGTAGTAAATAAGATGATCCCTTACAACAATTTCAAGAAGTGTTCTCCCCTAACTGTGCACCGTTGCTAAAGTTCGTCGCTTCTAAGCACCACGTGATGATCGGGTGTGATGGATTCTTACGTTCACATACAACGGGTGTAAGACAGATTTACACACGTGAAACACTTAGGGTTAACTTGACGAGCCTAGCATGTACAGACATGGCCTCGGAACACAAAGACCGAAAGGTCGAACATGAGTCATATAGTAGATACGATCAACATGAAGATGTTCACCGATGAGGACTAGTCCGTCTCACGTGATGATCGGACACGGCCTAGTTGACTCGGATCATGTAATCACTTAGATGACCGGAGGGATGTCTATCTGAGTGGGAGTTCATAAGATGAACTTAATTATCTTGAACATAGTCAAAAGACCTTTTGCAAATTATGTCGTTAGCTCGCGCTTTAGTTCCACTGTTTAGATATGTTCCTAGAGAAAATATAGTTGAAAGTTGAAAGTAGCGATATGCGGACAGTAGAAAGCTTATGTCCTCAATGCACCGCTCAGTGTGCTAAACCCCAAACGTCGTTTGTGGATGTTGCGAACATCGGACATACACGTCTTGATAACTACGTGATAGTTCAGTTAAACGGTTTAGAGTTGAGGCACGAAAGACGTTTTCGAAATGTCGCGTAACATATGAGATGTTTCGAGGGCTGAAATTAGGATTTCAGGCTCGTGCCCACGTCAAGAGGTATGAGACCTCCGACGATTTTCTTAGCCTACAAACTAAGGGAGAAAAGCTCAATCGTTGGGCTTGTGCTCAGATTGTCTGAGTGCAACAATCACTTGAATCGAGTGGGAGTTGATCTTCCAGCTGAGACAGTGATGTTTCTCCAAAGTCATTGCCACCAAGCTGCTAGAGCTTCGTGATGAACTATAACATATCAGGGATAGATGATCCTTGAGGTATTCATGATGTTTGACACCGCGATAGTAGAAATCAAGAAGGAGCATCAATTGTTGATGGTTGGTTAAACCACTAGTTTCAAGAAGGGCAAGGGCAAGAAGAGACACTTCATGAAACGGCAAATCAGTTGCTGCTCCAGTGAAGAAACCCAAGGTTGAACCCAAACCCGAGACTAAGTGCTTCTATGATAAGGGGAATAGTCACTAGAGCAGAATTACCCTAGATACTTGGTAGATGAGAAGGCTGGCAAGGTCAATAGAAGTATATTGGATATACATTATGTTAATGTGTACTTTACTAGTACTCCTAGTAGCACCAGGGTATTAAGATACCGGTTCGGTTGCTAAGTATTAGTAACTCGAAATAAAAGCTACGGAATAAACGGAGACTAGCTAAAGGTGAGCTGACGATACGTGTTGGAAGTGTTTCCAAGGTTGATGTGATCAAGCATCGCACGCTCCCTCTACCAACGAGATTGGTGTTAAACCTAAATAATTGCATTTGGTGTTTGCGTTGAGCATAGACATGATTGGATTATGTCTATCGCAATACGGTTATTCATTTAAGGAGAATAATGGTTACTCTATTTATTTGAATAATACCTTCAATGGTCTTGCACCTAAAAGAATGGTTTATTGAATCTCGATCGTAGTGATACACATTTTCATGCAAAAAGATATAAGATAGTAATGATAGTACCACTTACTTGTGGCACTGCCATGTAAGTCATATTGGTGTAAAACGCATAAAGAAGCTCCATGTTGATGGATCTTTGGACTCACTCATTTTTTGAAAAGTTTGAGACATGCGAACCATGTCTATTGGTGTATACGCATGAAGAAACTCCATGCAGATGGACCGTTTGGACTCACTTGATTTTGAATCACTTGAGACATGCAAATCATACCACATGGGCAAGATGACTGAAAGCCTCGTTTTCAGTAAGATGGAACAAGATAGCAACTTGTTGGAAGTAACACATTTTGATATGTGCAGTCCAATGAGTGCTGAGGCATGCAGTGAATATCGTTATGTTCTTACTTCACATATGATTCGAGTAGATGTTGAGTATATTTACTTGATGAAACACAAGTCTGAATTATTGAATGGTTCAAGTAATTTCAGAGTGAAGTTAAAGATCTTCGTGTCAAGAGGATAGAATGTCTATGATATGATCATAGAGATGAATATCTGAGTTACGAGTTTTGGCACACAATTAAGACATTGTGCAAATTGTTTCACAATTAATACCGCCTGGAACACCATACTGTGATGGTGTGTCCGAACATCATAGTTGCACCCTATTGGATATGGTGCGTACCATGATATCTCTTATCGAATTACCACTATCGTTCATGGGTTAGGCATTAGAGACAACCGCACTCACTTTAATGGGGCACCACGTAATTCCGTTGAGACGACACCGTTTGGATAAACCTAAGTTGTCGTTTCTTAAAAGTTTGGGGCTGCGACGCTTATGTGAAAAGGTTTCATCGTGATAAGCTCGAACCCAAAACGGATAAATACATCTTCATAGGATACCCAAAATGGTTGGGTATACCTCCTGTCTCAGTTCCGGAAGCAAAAGTAATTGTTTCTAGAAACGGGTCCTTTCTCGAGGAAAAGTTTCTCTCAAAAGAATTGAGTGGGAGGATGGTGGAGACTTGATGAGGTTAATGAACCGTCACTTCAACTAGTGTGTAGCAGGGCACAGGAAGTTGTTCCCATGGCACCTACACCAATTGAAGTAGGAGCTTATGATAGTGATCATGAAGTTTCGGATCAAGTCACTACCGTACCTCGTAGGGTGACAAGGATGCGTACTACTTCAGAGTGGTACAGTAATCATGTCTTGAAGGTCATGTTGCTAGACAACAATGAACCTACGAGCTATGGAGAAGCGATGGTGGGCCCGGATTCCGACGAATGGCTCGAGGCCATAAAACCCGAAAACGGATCCATGACTTTGAAAGAAATACTTGATGGTCGTAAGGCCATTGGGTACGGATGGATTTTAAAAGGAAGACAGACAATGATGGTAAGAATTACCATTAAGAAAGCTCGACTTGTCGTTAAGATGTTTTCTGACAAGTTCAAGGAGTTGATTACGGTGAGGTTTTCTCACTCGTAGTGATGCTAAGAGTCTGTTGGAATTGGATTAGCAGTTACTGCATGATTGATGAAATCTTGCAGATAGGATGTCAAAACATTGTTTCCTCGACGTTATACTTGAGGAAAGGTTGTATGTGATACAACCAGAAGGTTTTGTCAATCCTGAAAGATGCTAACAAGTATGCGAAGCTCCAGCTATCCTTCTAAGGACTGGAGTAAGCATCTCCGAGTTGGAATGTACGCTTTGATGAGATGATCAAAGATTTTGGGTTTATACAAAGTTTGTGAGAAACTTGTATTTCCAAAGAAGTGAGTGGGAGCACTATAGAATTTCTGATGAGTATATGTTGTTGACATATTGTTGATCAGAAATAATGTAGAATTTCTGGAAAGCATATAGGGTTATTTGAAAGATGTTTTTCAATAGAAAACCTGGATTAAGCTACTTGAACATTGAGCATCGAGATCTATAAGGATAGGTCAAAATGCTTAATAATACTTTCAAATGAGCACATACCTTGACATAATCTTGAAGGTGTTCAAGATGGATCAGTCAAAGAAGGAGTTCTTGCCTGAGATGTAAGGTATGAAGTTAAGAGTTAAAGCTCGACCACGGCAGAAAAGAGAGAAAGGACGAAGGTCGTCCCCTATGCTTCAGACATAGGCTCTATAGTATGCTATGCTGTGAACCGCACCGGAAGTGTGCCTTGCCATGAGTCAGTCAAGGGGTACAAGAATGATCCAGGAATGGATCATTGGACAGCGGTCAAAGTTGTCCTTGGAGTAAATAAGGACATGTTTCTCGATTATGGAGGTAATAAAGAGTTCGGCGTAAAGGGTTGCGTCGATGCAAACTTTAACACCTATCCGAGTGACTCTGAGTAGCAAACCGGATACGTATAGTGGAGCAACCATTTGGAATAGATCCAAGTGGAGCGTGGAAGCAGCGTTTACAATATGACCTAGAAATTTGCAAAGCACACACGGATCAGAAAGGTTCAGACCCGATGACTAAAAACCTCTCTCACAAGCAAAACATGATCAAACCTCAGAACTCATTGAGTCTTAATCACATGATGATGTGAACTAGTTTACAGACACTAGTAAACTCTTTGGATGTTGGTAACATGGCGATGTGACCTATCAGCGTTAATCACATGGCGATGTGAACTAGATTATTGACTCTAGTGCAAGTGGGAGACTGTTGGAAATATGCCCTAGAGGCAATAATAAATTAGTTATTGTTATATTTCCTTGTTCATGATAATGGTTTATTATCCATGCTATAATTGTATTGATAGGAAACTCAGATACATGTGTGGATACATAGACAACACCATGTCCCTAGTAAGCCTCTAGTTGACTAGCTCATTGATCAATAGATGGTTACGGTTTCCTGACCATGGACATTGGATGTCATTGATAACGGGATCACATCATTAGGAGAATGATGTGATGGACAAGACCCAATCCTGAGCCTAGCACAAAGATCGTAGTTCGTATGCTAAAGCTTTTCTAATGTCAAGTATCTTTTCCTTAGACCATGAGATTGTGCAACTCCCGGATGCCGTAGGAATGCTTTGGGTGTACCAAACGTCACAACGTAACTGCGTGACTATAAAGGTGCACTACAGGTATCTCCGAAAGTGTCTGTTGGGTTGGCACGAATCAAGACTGGGATTTGTCACTCCGTGTAAACGGAGAGGTATCTCTGGGCATACGAACTACACAATCTCATGGTCTCGGTCATGTCTGCATGTCTCCCGAACCCATAGGGTCTACAGACTTAAGGTTCGGTGACGCTAGGGTTATAAAGGAAGCTTGTATGTGGTAACCGAATGTTGTTCGGAGTCCTAGATGAGATCCCGGACGTCACGAGGAGTTCCGTAATGGTCCGGAGGTAAAGATTTATATATGGGAAGTCCTGTTTTGGTCACCGGAAAAGTTTCGGGCGATATCGGTAATGTACCGGGACCACCGGGAGGGTCCCGGGGGTCCACCAAGTGGGGCCACCTGCCCCAGAAGGCTGCGTGGGCCAAGTGTGGGAGGGGACCAGCCCCTAGGTGGGCTGGTGCGCCCCCCACAAGGGGCCCAAGGCGCAAGGGAGAGTGGGAGGGGGCAAACCCTAGTCCAGATGGGCCTTAAGGCCCACCTAGTGGGCGCCTCCCCTCTCTCCCCTCTTGGCCGCCCCCCCCCCCCCCAAATCCCATCTAGGGCTGGCCGCCACCCCTAGGGGGTGGAAACCCTAGAGGGGGTGCAACCCCCCCTCTTCCCCTATATATATTGGAGGTTTTGGAGCAGCCCAACACATGAGAACCTCTCCTCTCGTTGGTGTAGCCCTGCATCTCTTCTTCCTTCTCCTCCTCTCCTGTGGTGCTTGGCGAAGCCCTGCAGGATAGCCACGCTCCTCCATCACCACCACGCTGTTGTGCTGCTGCTGGATGGAGTCTTCCTCAACCTCTCCCTCTCTCCTTGCTGGATCAAGGCGTGGGAGACGTCACTGGGCTGTACGTGTCTTGAACGCGGAGGTGCTGTCCGTTCGGCACTAGGATCTCCGGTGATTTGGATCACAACGAGTACGACTCCTTCAACCCCGTTCTCATAAACGCTTCCGCTTAACGATCTACAAGGGTATGTAGATGCACTCTCCTTCCCCTCGTTGCTGGTTTCTCCATAGATAGATCTTGGTGACACGTAGGAAATTTTTTGAATTTCTGCTACGTTCCCCAACAGTTGGCTCCCACATGTTCCATGATGATCTCATCGGATGAACCACGATGTTGAGGATTCAAGTAATCCCATATACAATTCCCTTTGTCAATCGGTACGTTACTTGCCCGAGATTCGATCGTTGGTATCCCAATACCTCGTTCAATCTCGTTACCGGCAAGTCACTTTACTCGTTACGTAATGCATCATCCCGTGACCAACCACTTGGTCACATTGAGCTCATTATGATGATGCATTACCGAGTGGGCCCAGAGATACCTCTCCGTCATACGGAGTGACAAAACCCAGTCTCGATTCGTGTCAACCCAACAAACACTTTCGGAGATACCTATAGTGTGCCTTTATAGTCACCCAGTTACGTTGTGACGTTTGGTACACCCAAAGCACTCATACGGTATCCGGGAGTTACACAATCTCATGGTCTAAGAAACTGATACTTGACATTAGAAAAGCTTTAGCAAACGAACTACATGATCTTGTGCTATGCTTAGGATTGGGTATTGTTCATCACATCATTCTCCTAATGATGTGATCCCGTTATCAATGACATCCAATGTCCATAGTCAGGAAACCATGACTATCTGTTGATCAACGAGCTAGTCAACTAGAGGCTCACTAGGGACATGTTGTGGTCTATGTATTCACACATGTATCACTGTTTCCGGTTAATACAATTATAGCATGAACAATAGACAATTATCATGAACAAGGAAATATATATAATAATAATCATTTTATTATTGCCTCTAGGGCATATTTCCAACACGTTGGTCCCGGTTCGTGCCTAGAACCGGGACAAATGGTTCCACACGAACCGGGAGCAATGCCCACGAGGCCCCGGCCGGCCCCCTGGGCTCACGAACCGGGTCTAATACCCCCCATTGGTCCCGGTTCTTCAAGAACCGGGACTAATGGGCTGGCCAGGGCCGAACGGTAGCCCTGTTTTCTACTAGTGTCTCCACCCTCATCAAATCAGTTTCTGCATTTTGTTAGAATAATTGATTCATTTTAGCTCTTGTTCTAGTCTGCATACTGACATCTATGGTCATCTTTGTTGTAATGTACTCCCTCCGTTCTATAATATAAAAGCATTTTTTTATAATAGCTTAGAGTAAAATACGCTCTTATATTATGAGACGGAGGGATTAATGTAGTACGTCTTGGTATTCTAAGTTCTCGCCTCATTTTTTTTTCATTTGCACATTTGTACATCTATGACCATCTTTGCTGTAATGTAATGTAGTACGTCTTGGCATTCTTAGTTCTCACCTCGAATTTTTTTGTCACCTGCACATTTGTTGTTATTCATAGCGAAGAAGCACCCAGTTGTTCTGTCATGAAGAGCGTGTATTTTGTCCAACTCCTCGTCTTCTGTGGCTATTTACATGATGCGTTTAACAAGTGGAAGTTTGGTAATTTAAGTGCGCATTGTCCCATATGGCTGTCGTCGGTGCCTCGGAGTAGCCAATTTGATTAGTTTAAAACCTACATCCATAGTCACACCCAGTTGGTTTAGTTGCACACTGTGTATGCATTCGTATTAGCCAATTCATTGGCCCCCCAAATCTCCACTCAGCTTAAATCTAAATTTTTTTTTTTGCATTTGTTAGATTTTATTTTACCTTTTGTTCTAGCCTGTATAATGGTAGTGCGTCTTCATATTCTGAACTCCCTTTTCCATTTGCATTTGCACTTTCCTACATTTTATGAAGAACGCATTAGTCATTCATAGCCCAGAAGGTCATGAAGAGGGTAAATTTTGGTAAATGAACCACTTTCTTCCTCGATCTTCCGCAACAAGCATGTGGCTATGCATGTGATGCGTTAACCATATTTGAAGAAAAAAAACATTTTTCTTACCCACATGTGGACGTTCTCTGATAGAAGTGCACATCGTCTCAGATGACTGTCGGTGCATCGGTGTAGCCAAGCCATTTGAAACCCGCATCGTTAATTGTGTGGACGGCTGGCTGATCTCGGTAATCAGTGCTACTGCTAATACGTTTGACATTTGATTTGTTTAAGAACAGATCTCAAGCTGCACGTTAGACTATTCCTTGGACCTTCCTAGTCTAAGTCGGTTTGTAAAACCTAGTCTAAGTCGATTTATAGGGATTGACTATTCGTCACCGTGGGTGAGGAATTCTTATTCCTCACCGCAGCCACCCCACGGCCGAACCTTCAAAACATAAGAAATGAAGCACCCGAGGTAAGATTACAACAGGGAGGAAGGAAACGTACTATGGAGCTGCCGTAAGAAACAAGGCGTGTGAGGTAATTTTTCCTCACGCATGTAAACTAAGTTACTGCGCATGCAATGTTCGGACACTAGAACCACTGCCGAAAGAAACAATAGGTTTGTGAGGTAAACTTACCTCAAGGACTAGACTATCTCTATTTGCATGAGCTGCATGCATCGCAAGACCCTTCTTATCTCATCTGATCGTTTTCTTTAAAATGATCTTCTTTTCTGCTTCGAGAAAAACAACGAAGGTAGTGAACTAGTGATGCATACTATCTCTCCTTTTTGCCTATATTTTTATCTACACTTGTTCATTAGGCGCCATGGATTTGATGTCGTAAAATCTCATTTGGAATTATACCATTTATGGAATTGCATCCTCGATTATTCAAAAGTTTCTTCCTGGAATAGTGACTGAATTTCCAACGATATCCTCACATTGACTTCTTTAATATAGGGAGTAGTGTTATCTCGCAGGGCCTAACACCGAACTATATTGAAATAGAGGGAATAATTTATAGATTATCACAAAGAAACAAGGAGCGACTATTTATAGAGTCAGCTCTTGAGAAAATAGAACTGAAACTGTACTGATCATGACCTCTAATACACTCCGAGCGGGGAGAAATCAACAAAAACATGATTCAGAAAGAAGACAACCCAGGCTAGCGAGTCCATGGACCATCTGCTGGTGGGATGCCCATTTTCGCGACAGGTGTAGCACGACTGCTTCAGCTGGTGCTACCCCCGGCTCCCGCGCCCGCGCACAGTGACCAATTTCTGGACTGGTGGCACGCTACCACGTTGGCGTTCCGGCGGCGCATCGTAAAGGCATCTCCTCGCTCACTCTCCTGATCGCCTGGTCCATATGAAAGCATCGCAACTCCTGCATCTTTGACGGCACCGCACCCTCTCCGACCAAGCTTCTCCAGGACGTCCAAGAGGAGGCTCACTCATGGGCCAAGGCAGGGGTCAAAGGGACTAGCCATCATCACACCGTAGGTGCCGTAGGCTAGGTTGGGGCTGAGCTCACCCAATATCCAACATGCTCGCGCTAGGTTTTGCATCATCTGATGTGTATGCATCGCCCTAATGCCCACTACCTAAATCTCATGTACAACAACTCTTCTCCCTATCAATGAATGATACGCAAGCTTTGCGTATTCGCGAAAAAAAGACAACCCGCCTGCAGCTCTCCCGGATTGAAACTCCTGAATGATAGCCTCGAACACCCTCTCAGCATAACTCTGTGCTGTCAAAGATCCTTGTGTTTTTACAAAGTTGTTAAATGTATTAATATCAGCCTACTGTTAACAGGGTACTTATAGATGAGCTACCTACAGTGTAAAAACTGATTAGTAGGTAGCAAGCATGCAATTATTCTGGCATCTATACACACTCCACAGTATAGGTGAATGCAGCTACTTCTAATTTTGTTTCCTAAGTAGGCAGTTAGGTGCACAAAAGAATGCATCACAAATCATTTATCAAAAATATGTTCTATTTCATATACCTTTACAGAAACTCAAATCATGAATGCTATGAACGAAAATAACAGCACGTGATCCAAAAAACAGCAGAATGATGCCCAATGCTGAAATTTGTTATAAACAATATGTTCTCTGGCATGTACCACATGTTGTAGTAGTGTAGATAGTAGAAAATGAGCAGATAGCGAAATTCAGTTTCTTTCAAAACAATTTTGGTTTCAGACCAACAATTCAATTTTTTTTGCAGAAGAATTGATCTAAAAACACAAAAGGTGCTAGGAGCTTGGTGAATAAGGGTTGCTATATCTAAATGTGGTGAATAAAACAAACCATGTGGTAAGATAGGAGCTTAGTGAATCATTACTGTTGAAATAAAGGAGCTACAAAATTCTCAGATATAGGTCGAAATGTTACTGTACAAAGATTACATTTGATCGAACTAAATATAAATGTTCTCCCATTAGGTGGATTGATGATATTTACTTAAATCAGAATTATCTTAGAGGATTCATCCGAAAACTAGAAGAACTAATTCAATCTACATGGAAGCCTGACTACTTTGCTCGAGACTGCAGTATAGCAAATTCAGTCTACATACTCTCATAGAACTAATGATTACATGTACTACTTTCCAGAATAGAGTTTAGGTATGTAAGATAACCAATCAAGGTTCTGGAGATGTTGGACATCTGGTCGTAGCCTGACTACTTTGCTCTCTACGACCTGTTGAACAACACCAGATGGAAGAGTTTGCCTCCAGAAGTCACATGTTGCAACTCAAGTAGGAACAAAACAGTATTCCTTCAACAAACTAGAGGAAACAATTTGGAAGCAAAATCAAATTCATATACTTGGTAATTTTGGTGTATGCAAGAGAACAATCGAGACATACCAAGACATAATTAATGCAGTCCGTTGTACCCCTGATATGACACAAGTAAAGATCCCACTGTCACATATACTCTAGAGGATAACACCTTATCAGTCAAAACATTGTTACTTGATATTGAGATTCTTATAGTGAATTTAGTTTTCTACATTTATACATGATTTAGAATAGCAATCATCTCATAGGGAGTCCCAAGGTTATATGATTTAGAGTAGTGATTGTTTCCTAAAAAAGCAATCTGGGGTTGTCGTGACAATAAGGCATGTAATAGATACTTACATAGAATTTGTCTGCCCTATAGTGGGACAATTCCCTTGTACAATCTGCATACCTACCATAGTTCCAGAAGTGTTCGATTACAGTTACAGAGAACAACAAATTTCAATACTATGGTCACTTGCCTCAACTTACTCAGCATATACTTCAGACTTCACAAACTTTACGGAGCCCATCAGAAAAACCTCTTTGAAAGCTAGAGCATGTCTCAACACGGACCTTGACAACCTCCATAGGGCAGAGGGCATCGTCGGCGATAACCTCGGCAGAAGCAGATCAACAAGTTAGATCAAAGAGTTGTAATTGCTTCATACTCAGGTACAAAAATACCCGAGTAATATTTCTGGCAGAACTCACAGACACAAAATTTGCACCTGCCTTGACCAATATATCTAATCAAAGTAGGCACACAACCTCTGAAGAAACCTTTTTCCCCTTGCACTTTCAAGAGAACTCCAAATCCAGAAGAGATGCTCTCATACTTGGCTGGATCAACCTAATAAAATAAGAAAAATGATATTACAATACTAACTGGTTTCTCACCAATGATAAAACATAGCAGACTGATACCATATTTCGTTGAAATGTAAGGAACTACACGATTCCTCCGAGTCTACTTACAAGCAGCTTTGCAGTATCCCGTCCAACATAATAGAAATTTCGTAGCAATGACCAAACACAATGTAAGGAGCATTAAGCCCAGATCACATCACGTACAAAAATCATGAGATAACTAGGCATGAATGAACAAACCCCCACCATAACATTGTTTCTTTAATAGGGGGGTACCAAGTAAATGAATATCTGCGGTTCAGATCAGATCATTTTTAACTCTTCTCACAACTTGTGTATGGTTTTTGGAGCATGATTTCTCTATCTAAACTGTGATACCTTAAAATAGAAAATAATTTTCCATCTAGGAATTTTCACGAACACCTTGTGGGCACAAAGCCACAAAATGGATCGGATCTCCATTAGCGAAGAGCACAACGAGAAATGCTTTGAGGAAAAAAAGCTTAAAAGAGGCTGGGAGAGATTTCAAGCCATAATTTGAACAATAAAAAATACGAGACTAGCAAGAGGAGTTGAAGTCCAAGTACGCCTATATAGTCAAAGTAGTTCACAGGCAAACACAAGAGTGAAATCGGCATCGGGGGGCAGCGAAGACCTGGAGATGTGTGGCCGGGCGGAAGTGCAGGGAACCTAGCACGGTAGTGCTCTCACTGGCCGACAAAGGCGCGTGATGAAAGGTACAGATGCGGGGAGCCGAAACACGGTGGTGCTCTCACCGGCCGCCATCCTACTCGTCGAGGCGTCGAGCAACATGCCACCGAACCTAGACGCCGACCACCAAGCCATCGCGCACACCCACGGACCACCGCCCTCTCGCGCCCACTGGCTGCTCGGCATGCCGTCGGCTAGATGTCGCCCGCCGGCGCTACCCTTCGAAACTGCTGGTCGCCGCCTGATTAGAATAGGACGTGGGCGTGGCTACCTCCTAATCCCCATGACCAAAAAGCGGTTTGGGCGTCGACATTAATTGTGCCGGTGCGGTCGGACCAATGTTGTAAAACGTAAAAATACAACACCGTGTTGTAATCTTACCGCAAGGGACGGTCGGTTTCTTTTTTGATTGATGGAACCGTGGCTCGGCTCGGTCGTTCGACCGGGGTGAAAAAAAATTACTTATTCTTCACCCAGGGTCCTAAATAGACGTGAAAAAAAACCATATATATATACCTTGTACCAAATAATCAATAAGCAATAGTTTTATTCATCTAGCATGGTATCACTTTTTCGATCCTAGGGTTTAGAGTATGGCTCCACCCACCCCACCACCGCCGCCGCCACCTGGCTACTTCGAGCGCCGGGCTGCTCTCATCGCCAAAGCCGCCGTCGCGGTGGCGTCTTCTTCCTCTACTTGTTTCCTAGCACCACCAATACCTCCTACTACTCTCCTGGCTGCACCTATATCGCTCGCCAACACCATCACCGATGCCAGCCCCTTCATCCCCATCGTCCTCGACCTCGCCGCCACAACTATCATCATTGGCGACAACTCTTTGATTTATACCTGGGACGCTGCAACCTCCGCTCTCACGTCACCGCCAACAGTACTCCTCGCCCTAATGATCCTCAATGGGTGAAAGACGATCTCGTGATTGTTCAGTGGTTTTACACCCGCATCACCACTGAGATCTTCAACATGATTGATCACGTTGGTTCCATAGCCGCCAGCATCTGGGGTTCTCTTCGGCAGCTTTTTCAAAGTAACAACGACGCTTGGAAAAACGCTCTGCACACCGAGCTTCGTAACCTAGCCCAAGGCGATGCCCCAGTAAACCTCTTCTGCCAGCACGTCAAGGCCATCGGCGAGGAGCTCCGCGATCTCGGCGATCCCGCCAGCGACTCACAACTCATCAACATCATCATCGTCGGGCTCAGCGAGGATTTCGACAAGCAGGCCTCCTTCATCCCGATGATGCGGCCTCCTCCAACCTTAGCCCAAGTCCGCTCCATGCTGCAGCTCGCAGCGGACACTCAAACTTGCAATGACTCTCGCCCAAGGGTCTTCCATGTTGCGGCTCGTCCTCCTACTCCATCTCCATCAGCGCCTCCCATGCCAGCTCCTGCCGCCACGCCGCCCCCGATGTCATCCGTGCAATCACCTCCAGGCTGGCACCCTAGTTCCAACTACCGCAGCAAAAACCCAATCTACAGGCCGCCCTCGATGCGCTCGGCACCTCCTTCGACACTGCCTTCTTCAAACCCTGCGCCGGCTCCAAGTGCTTCACATGCGGCTCCATCATGGCGTCCTCTGCATGATCCATGGACCGGGCTTGTCCAACCATGGCATATGTCCTGGTCTGCCCCGTCCCCCCTTGGCGCTCCAACTGCCTACACCGGTGCTTGGCAACCCCGCCTCCGTCAGCATACTGGTGCCCCTGGGTTGCTTACCCCTCGACAGCCAGCGAACACATATCATGCCGCTCCATCGTATGCTCCTTACGGTGCTCCATCCCCGTCCCCTGCTGATGGAAGTCTCTACTACATGCCCTCGTCTGGTCTCCTGCCTTCAACGGCATATCAACTAGCTTTGCTGCCCACACCAACCTCACCTGCACCATCGAGCTGGGATCAAGCCGCCTTTCTCCAGACCATGAACAACTTTGCTACCCAAGGAAACTCAGGTACGGATTCGATTTTTGATTCTGGTGCCTCTAGTCTATATCTGGCCATACCTCGGTCCTGGCCGGGCCTAGCCAAGCCTGACGCAAAAAACCTAGGCCCGGCCCGGCCATCCGGCCTATTTTTTGGGCCCAAGCCCGGCCAGCACACGTAAAAGCTCGCCAGGCTCCTGCCTGGCCCGGCCCGCCCTTCAAGAAAACGTGAAAACGACGGGTCCGGGCCCGGCCCGGCCTTCGGGCTCAATATCTAGGCCCGGGCAGCATCAGGCCGGGCCAGGTTGGGCTTTTTCAGGCCGGGTCGGGCCTGGCCGTTCGGGCTGGGCTGCCCATGGCTAGGACTACTCTAGTCATATGTCTGCATCAAGTAATTTCCTATCTTCTTGCACTCCTTCTCTGTTTCCTTCCATTACTCTTGGTGATGGTTCATCTATTCTCATATATACTATGTTGGTCAGGCTCAACTTCCCTCTCCCACTAAACCACTTCTTCTTCGAGATTTTCTTGTTGCACCAGCTCTTATTAAAAACCTAATTTATGTTCGCCAATTTACTCGTGACAATCTAGTTTCTATTGAGTTTGATCCTTTTGGTTCGTCTGTGAAGGATTACCAGACCAAGGCCGAGATCGCTCTCTTTAATAGCTCCTGTGAACTCTACTCTCTTCATGGTGTCTGCCACCGCTCCTCCTACATCCATGGCAGCCTCTGTCGACCTTTGGCATCGTCGTTTGGGTCATCCCAGTCCTGCTGTTTTAGCATCCATGCTTAGTAAATTTTTCATACCATGTAATCCCGATTACCACTATTCTTCGTTTTACGAGTCTTCTCAGTTAGGCAAACATGTGCGTCTTCCCTTTAGCTCCTCTAGCTCTTCTAGTACCTATCCTTTTGAATTGATACATTGTGATTTGGGACTACATACGGATGTATATAGACATATTTTAGAGTGTAGATTCACTCATTTTGCTTCGTATGTCGTCCATGTGAAATATCTAAGAAAGACTTATATTTAGCAATGGAGGGGGTATCAACTTACATTGCAAGTGGAGTGGGCTTTGATTATTAGCTGATTATGCCCGTGCTATCTGTTCTCTTCGTGTGAAATTTATCATGCATTATGTTTATATAACTCTAAAAAATTATTTCAAAAGCCCGTGGCAACGCACGGGCACTCTAATCATTTATTTTAGCTTTTGTTATTTCTAGTCTGTATAACTGGTATCTCGAAAGGAAACTTACAAATGGTAGCTAATTGCTCAATAGATTTACAGCAGAGCTTGCAAATAAGTGGGGTCAACTGGCAGCTGATGGCAAGGTATTGGTAGTACACCATGCAACGAATAAAACCAATGCCATGACTCACGAGACAGAAAAATTAATATCTTTCTTCCTTGTATTTGGTGACAAGCATGTGACTGATCACGTGATGCATCAAACGTATTTGAAACAAAATTAGCTTCCTGCTTGCAAGTGGAAGTTTTGTAATGCCAGTGCACACTGTCTCAGATGGCTGTCGATGCGTCGGTGTGGCCATTTGATTCGTTATCAGAGCCTGCATCGCTATTGATAAGATTAAATATTTTCCTCATGATTATATTAGTTCGAGAAAACGTCTCAGGCTGTGTACGACTATTGTATAACGGAGAACCCAAACACTATACTCGTCTTGCTCACTACACTAGCTTGTGTTTCCTAGTGCTGCGCATGTGGTTCTTTTGAGCATTCCAATGGCGGCCCTTCTTACGCATGTGCTAACATTGTAAATGCAAAAGAAGCCTAATTGCAAATCGCAGGTTTTTACGCAGCTAGCCAGTTAGTCACCGACAGCGATAGTAATTAAACGCTGTTGTTTCGAGTAATTAAATCTCTCTAAAACAGGCTTACTAAATTAATTGATCCTCTGAACTCAGTGACTTTGATGATGTGTTGCTCTTATCTAGTACCCAGTAGCCACATGATGCATTTGCTGAAGGCTGATGCCTCTGGACGCAGTAAGCACACACATAGCCAAGACACAAGCACTCTATAAATAGACATGTGATTCCTTTTGTTCCTCTCCACGGCCAAAAAGCAAGAGACATCCCAAGCACCTAGCTATTTCTTGCCCTGTCCTCTGCACACACTCATGGCCGCTGTTATCTTGTCCAACACCCAGGTTATGCCCACCAGTTATAACAAGACCATCATGAGCAACTTGTCCTTGCACCGTATCGGCAATGGGGCCGACACAAATCAAGCCACTGTGATCCAAAAGGATTACAAGTTTGGTCATACTGCTGTTAATGACTGGGTAATTTACGAAGGTGCAGGCCCAGGTCCGGTGTTCGCCCGTGGACAAGGCAGCCACATTCTTGCCGGCAACTCCATATCTACCATCGTGATAACATTCGAGGATCCAAGGTACAATGTTTTTAACTTTTTATGGCTTCGTTAATTAGGATATTTAACAAAATTATATATCCGTTCAACACATTCTAGATTGTTAATCTACATTATCAAAAGGAATTATTTCTGTTTCTCATTTTCATTTTCCACATGCACATAGGTACAAGGGCTCCAGCCTTGCTGTTATGGGCAACATCTTGGATAATGGTCAGTGGGCTATTGTTGGAGGGACTGGGTTATTTAAGTATGCAACTGGGTTCATTGACTTGGTTCCTGTTCAACAGTCGAGCCCCAAGAACATTTCAAACATCACCATCGAAGTATGCAATCCAAACTATTGATGCAAATAAGGTCAAATACGAACGTCATAACTATGTTTCATCCATAATAAAGCAGACACCGGTTGTTCACATTTCCATGTACCAGCAATGACCCTTTTTAATGGTGGTGTTTCAGTTTGTTCCCTTGTATTTTCTCTATTCTGGGTGAGTTTTTGTCTTGTACTAGATCCTTTTCAGGGTGGTACTTCCCCTTTCCATGTATTACTATGTTGTGCGACAAATCAATAAAGTTCATTTGGTGGCAACCGAACAAACTAGTATATTGATAGTATGTTACGGACCATCATGTTTCTACTATGGGCCAGGGCGATCTACATCAGGTCATTGTCTAGGTACTTATGTGATCCAGCGGACGAGCCGAATAATTGTCTTATATAAACCATTATCCATGTTGTGTTAATAGTCTTAACTGCATAAACTACTACAATAAATACATATGATTTCAGGCCTAGCTGGCACACAACCCGCATTCAAGCATTTCTTGAGGTGTACAAGAAAATTGAAGACTAGGTCTCCCATGATGAGCTATGTGAGGATCTCCTTGAGCATCGAGATAGATGTGTTTACGTTTCTTTCAATTTCATTTATTTTTATTTGGAAATTTTGTTTCAATGAATTATTAGTTGTATTTTAATTATTTGTTATACTTGGATTAATGTTTTTAATAATATTTGCTAAATTATTCAACTGTTTCATCTAAATTGAAGTATAGACTAGAAAAAAGAAAACATAAAAGAATGGAACACGTATTACAGTGATTCTTTGTTTCCATGAAGCCTCAAAAAAATTTATGGAGCATGCTCCATGCACATTATGGAGGCTAGGAATATGGCTACTCTGCTAGAGTTACTAGTGATGTGACCCACCGCATGCCACTCATCATTTCTTTTCGACATGCAACTGGTAACCATTTTGTTAATAGTGTAACTCAGTAGCATTGTCAGGCCTACAACCGCACATGGTGACACAAGAGACCTGGGGGCAGGGCAGAGCCAGCATGACACCACCAACATCATACTCAACACACTACAAGGAAATCGGTCTATCATAACAAGAAAAAAATTGTTGCAATAAATCCAAAATCATGGCCGTCGGATCTATGGCCATGCACGAAGGTGTAGGACAAGTAGCAGCACAGAGCCAAAATAACAACTATGGAGGAAGAATGCATAAGTAGACGATGACATGGCAATGATGGGATAGGGCAATCAGGTACATCAACGCCTTGGTGACCAAGGGAGCCGGGCTGCACGGGTTTGATCTGGATGATGTGGGGCTCGGTGGTATCCGGCGATGACTTCACATAAAGGAGACGACCCACAATGAATGGCGTCATGGTGACTAAGGTAACACAGGAAGCAGCATGGTAGATCCAAGCGATATAGGAGGACTCTAGATGTCGGGAGGGAAGATGATGGGAGGGAGAGGAGCCGCGGCTAGGCAGGAGAGTGGTGGCGAAGATTTGGTTGACAAGCGCTCGATAGTGATTCAAAACAAAGAGGTGGGGAGGGGAGGGGAGGGAAGTGTTTAGGTTATGATACGGTGGTCGAGCGGTTATAATGCCCCTTGAGGTCACCACTGAAAATTTTGCGAGGTGGTCGGTAAATGGTGTCACCGCTCATGGGCCAAACTTGGCAACCGATCTGTGATGGCGATCTATCAGTGATATGCCCACCCGAGCAAGAGGGTGAACTACAATCATTGGCCCATCATTGTTGACTAACCTACATAGCCATCGATGTTTCATTACTTATCGGTCGGCGTTGTCTCGTCTGTGCGACTGTCACCAATGACAAATATTCAGTAACTGTAACGTTATTTGTAGTAGTGATCATTCTCAATGGTCAAAAGTTCATATACATAGTAGTTTGCCAAATGGGCAATGTGATGTCGTGTATGGATTAATGGTACGAGAAAATACACAAGCAACCGTTAAATGTGGATAAGTGTATTTTTATGAACAAAGAACAAATGAGGAATAAAGCATGTGCAAATTGTAAAACAAATAAAAATATACTTTTTAGTTTTCCTACCTTGGTATCTAATTAAACTATATAATTTGGTTTATAACATGAATATATGAATATTTAGTATATTAATTAAAACTAAAATTAATATTATATATTGTATATGATCATTGTATTTTTGAAAAACATTTCTGAATAATATGAGAAGCATTAATATAATGAAAACCTTCCCCAATGCATGTTGTGGTGGTCCCTTGGCAGGCGTCTACCGGAACTAGAGGCGAGCACTTTTCAATTAATTATTTGCTTCTCTGATCTTTAATAAGCGAAGCCACGAGCCTATAAGGTGCTATTGTGGCGAGATAAGATGTGTACATGTTGAGATAAATAGAGTAGTGGGGATGAAGTAATAATGAAAAACTGTTTTTCATGCATGCTGAGGCGGTCCTTTCATGATGTGGCATGTGTGCACGCTAAAA